>NC_140179.1:7589799-7599799 GCF_963971535.1 Notolepis coatsorum | reverse complement strand
CCGTTGTGAAGCGGTGTTGACGTCTTGTTTTCTCTTTTCTCTTAAAAAGTGAGGAGGGTTCAGAACGGCGGCCTGTCTGGGTGAGTGTTATGTCATTGTTTACATGTTCATAGCTTACGGTTAGCCGGTCGGTGGCCTGGCGCGGGGTAGCTTGGCTTCTCGCGCGCCGCCGGGAGCTCGCTCCTGATCGCGTGCGTCGTAGATCGGCGTCTCGCGAGCGGAAGCAATAGCACCCGAACGGTTGGAGCAGCCGTTAGCTTGATGCTATTCTGTTGAACGTGCTTTGATTTTTAACATGTTTTACACTCTTGACCACGACGTCATCCTTGACAGGGGATGTTCGTCGACCCTGCCTGAGCCTAGACAGGGATTGCGTCAACAAAGAGGACTGTAGCGACTGGTGGAGCGGCGACGCTGCCCGGATCGAACAACACGGGACGGTTGTGTTCTACGGTGGCTTGTGACTGCACTTCGCTGATCTGCGTTCCGGGCAGGTACGGGGTTGGCCAGACCTCATAACACGTCTTCTGGTTTTACCTTGCTAAATGTATTGTGAATAACGGTGTTTTTTCCCAAAACGTGTGTTGTTGCAATGCATTTGAGATACGTTGCGGGTTGTGTGTGAGCTGTTTTTGTCACTGGCAGTTAGCTTCTCCGTGCAGATCGTGATGTATTGATCTGGTTGTTGTGTGAGAAACATCATGGTGTTTATGTGTACCGTGTACTCACTACTAAGGCAACTAACCTATGAAGCTATGCTTGGTGACGAGTGAGTAAAAGAATGTTCTTTCTCAGACTGTAATGACAATGAACAGTGAGTTCACACATTAACAGGTTTTCCTGTTTTTAACTGGCCGTATTGAGGGTAAAATAGGAGGATTGTGTTTTCCCCCCCGGTTCCCTGGGGACTTTATCACCTCCTATCAGACATGTTGTGCATTAATTGTGTCTTTTGTGTGGTAGGGATACGATGTAACTCTCAGCTTGATTGCTGAGGTTGTGCTAAATCTGCTGGAGAAACTTATTTCCTAAAGGGAAATTGGTTTGGTTGCTGTCATGTGTGCTTAGCAAGGCCTGTGGTCGATACTAATCAAGAATGATGTATTCTCTCATTGTGAAAAAAACGGCGTTCCTCTGTTGAGTGTTTTTGCCATTTTTTGTAGGTGATGATGGGTTGTGTGTGTCATGTGACCTACAACTGGGTTGTACTGGCCACAGAAGCACATGTGTATGTTGGACCGGGGTTCTTAGAGCCCTCTCTATTCTGTGTTTTTCCTTAGTAAAAATCAGATAGCAGGTTAGCTCGTGCGCTGTGTGGAGCTGTGAAACGCTTCATAGAGCTGACTATGACTGTGTCATATTCTCTTTTTGTCGTTACGTCGTATCATGGGTGTGGGGTCGTAAAGGGGTGAACTGGTAACCTTTCCTCTCCCCATTGTTCTGTCGGTCAGGGGTACACCCCCTGTCCTTCAAGGTTCCCGTCACGTGGCGGTTCGGCACGTTACGGGGGGGGGGGGGGGGGGGGGAGGGAGTTCCTGGTCCCACGGCCTGGTATATTGGGCGTGTGCACCGCAGGAATTCCCCCGCCATAGAGTACGTCACCGTGTTTACATGGCTCAAGGTGCAATATATTCTTTTCAATCTGTACAGCTCGCGTGGGAAGTCTCTCTGGGGATCCCCGTCTCTTTCCTATGGGAGGGTGGTGGGATGTAAAAATGTGAACATTTTTTACCCCGGCTGTGTAGACTGGGATACATACTGTTGATGCTTCCTTCTTTCTATTCCAGAAGTGTTGGAGTTAGGGAGTGTCACACCCCTCTTGTCGTTCCCCTGGGCGCCTTGGGGATTCAATGACAGGTCTAAATAGCCTGTTCATTGATGGGGGTGTGTCCCGACGCACGTATAGTGCTAGCTCGCTGTAAACAGGCGATTGACTGGCACGCCTTAGTTGCTTGTGGTTGAAACAGCGTTTTTATAAAGCAACTGAGATGGGGGTTTTTCCTCTTCCGGCGACCACATCCCATGACCTGGGTGGGTTGTCGACGGATTCTCGTTCATGTCTGGGGGATGATGACGGGATGGATCTGAACATATGTAGTGGGGTCTCACGCCCTTGGGGTGGGCCACCAGGCGCGGTTCGTCCCAACGTCTGGGTGGCGCCTTCTTTTCATGTTAAGATCAACACGCATATCTGCCCTTCTCCTGGAGTAGGCATGTCGGCGTGGTTAGGGCACGGGACTGGTTCTGGTCACGCTGGTCCAGATCAGTTGAACCCGTTGTCCGCCGGGGATGCAGATCTGCTGTTCTGGTACCCTGAGGGACTTGGGCTTTTTTCAGGGGGAAAAATGCCAGGTCGGTCTGGGTGTCACAGGGTTAAGCGCTATGGAGACCCTGGTTGGGTATGTTTTTACTCAGCACTGTCGTCATGGCTTACAGCCATGCCATTCTGTACGCGCTCGATCTCGTCGGATCTCGGCCGCTACACAGGTTGGTCCTGGTTAGTACTTGGTTGGGAGACCGCCGGGGAATACCAGGTACGGTGTGCTTAGGGGCTGGTTCTCCATTATTTTTCGCTCCTCTCTCACGCATGGCGAAGAGGGGCCTGTGGGGGTGGTTTTTTGACCTCCTCTGGTGACCCTGTGCTTCCCGTACCGCCAGGCCCGGTCCGAAGTGATGTTTGCGACCCGTAGGCCTGGGTTAACCCTTTTTGGAAACTGAAACACTTGTACTGCGGTATAGCCGGTGTATACCCGCAGGTGTGTTTTGGAGTTTTTTCTTGAGGGGTTATAGGAACAACCACCGCATTGGGTAACACCGAGGTGGTTGATTCCCTGGTGTGTTGGAGCAGTGTCAACTCCCGGGTTCACCGTTTGAGGGTGCCCCTGCACGTTCATGACGTCTGCCAATCGTGTCAGCCTTCTCTGCCTCGACCCCTCTGGGTGGGGGTTGTTAAATGGAGGCTTGGTCATGCAACACCGCCAGCTTACGCTCCTTCCGCCGGGGCGGCTGTGTTCAGCTGTCCCCTCTGGCGCCTGTCTCGTCCGCAGTCTCCAGGCTAGGGTTAACAGCCTGTTGCCTGGTTTTTCCCCGGTGCGCTGCCTGCTTCCGTTGGTTAACCTTTTTTGTGTGCTTACGGCCATGCTGACTGCCTATTCTGCAGGGTCAGTGTGCCAGGCGGTGTACTATTGGGGGGACGGGGCCCGCTCGGCTTACGGCCATACCGACCTGAACACGCCCGGTCTCGTCCGATCTCGGAAGCTGGGCAGGTTCTGGCCTGGTTGGTTCCGCCTGGGAATACCAGGTGCAGTAACTGAGGGGCCTTTGTCCGAATACGCTGGCGATGTGGGGGGCGGGGCACTACGTGCCCACCTGGTGGGGTCTTGATGCTGGCATCATGGACTTCTCCGGGCCCCCATTCCAGGGAGTCCAGTCCTTTTGGTGGGTCTGGGTCTTCCTTCGTGCTCCGCTGCTACGGCCTTGCCACGGGGTTGGGTTTGCCCTTGACCCCGTGATTCTGGGGGCAGTAACGAGGTTGTTCCTCCGTTCGTTCCCGGGTGGCATGCGGGTTGTGCGTGTGTGTAGTCGTGGGGTCAGGCCACGGTCTGCTCACCCTGTGCGTTGAGTTGCTTGAGTGCCTCTTCGCACGGTCGGGTCCGTCGCCTTACATCTTGGGAAACAAGGATACGTTGACATCATATCTTTATTTTCTCTCTCACTATTTTCGAGAAAATACGGCGATATTGTCTTCGTACTGGAGTGTCTAGAAGATGATGATCATTCTACAAACCCTCCACCGGTTTTCGTATTGGGAGCACGCCGCTGCATGCTTCTCAACTGCAGTTCCTTGCTGTGTTTGTTGGGGTGAAACCTGTCAGGCCACAGCTGAACTGTCGGACATGCCGCTGTTGTGAGGAGCGGTGCGTTCCAGGTTGGGTGAGTAGTGTTTGCTGGCGGGCTCCACTTGTCTGTTAGTGCTATGGGGGCTACTTGACAAAGTTTATGGAAACCGGCCCCAGGCTAGGGTCCTTTGTTTAGCCGTCTAGGCGACAGAAGGCCTTGGTCTGGCGACCATTATAGTTTTAACTAGTGGGCCGCGACCATTGACACTGGTGATCCCTGTGTGTTCTGGACGAGTGGATTCTCTCTGTCACCGTGTTAAGACCCCATCTTTCATATCCAAATGAGAGTATTCCTTCACGAGGGGATATGTGCATGTAATGTGCGATAGCGGCAGATTCATGTTCAAAGTCAGCTATACAGGCCAGTTGGTACTGTGCTGATTCCGCCGGACGTGTTAATGTCACCGTTGTGAAGCGGTGTTGACGTCTTGTTTTCTCTTTTCTCTTAAAAAGTGAGGAGGGTTCAGAACGGCGGCCTGTCTGGGTGAGTGTTATGTCATTGTTTACATGTTCATAGCTTACGGTTAGCCGGTCGGTGGCCTGGCGCGGGGTAGCTTGGCTTCTCGCGCGCCGCCGGGAGCTCGCTCCTGATCGCGTGCGTCGTAGATCGGCGTCTCGCGAGCGGAAGCAATAGCACCCGAACGGTTGGAGCAGCCGTTAGCTTGATGCTATTCTGTTGAACGTGCTTTGATTTTTAACATGTTTTACACTCTTGACCACGACGTCATCCTTGACAGGGGATGTTCGTCGACCCTGCCTGAGCCTAGACAGGGATTGCGTCAACAAAGAGGACTGTAGCGACTGGTGGAGCGGCGACGCTGCCCGGATCGAACAACACGGGACGGTTGTGTTCTACGGTGGCTTGTGACTGCACTTCGCTGATCTGCGTTCCGGGCAGGTACGGGGTTGGCCAGACCTCATAACACGTCTTCTGGTTTTACCTTGCTAAATGTATTGTGAATAACGGTGTTTTTTCCCAAAACGTGTGTTGTTGCAATGCATTTGAGATACGTTGCGGGTTGTGTGTGAGCTGTTTTTGTCACTGGCAGTTAGCTTCTCCGTGCAGATCGTGATGTATTGATCTGGTTGTTGTGTGAGAAACATCATGGTGTTTATGTGTACCGTGTACTCACTACTAAGGCAACTAACCTATGAAGCTATGCTTGGTGACGAGTGAGTAAAAGAATGTTCTTTCTCAGACTGTAATGACAATGAACAGTGAGTTCACACATTAACAGGTTTTCCTGTTTTTAACTGGCCGTATTGAGGGTAAAATAGGAGGATTGTGTTTTCCCCCCCGGTTCCCTGGGGACTTTATCACCTCCTATCAGACATGTTGTGCATTAATTGTGTCTTTTGTGTGGTAGGGATACGATGTAACTCTCAGCTTGATTGCTGAGGTTGTGCTAAATCTGCTGGAGAAACTTATTTCCTAAAGGGAAATTGGTTTGGTTGCTGTCATGTGTGCTTAGCAAGGCCTGTGGTCGATACTAATCAAGAATGATGTATTCTCTCATTGTGAAAAAAACGGCGTTCCTCTGTTGAGTGTTTTTGCCATTTTTTGTAGGTGATGATGGGTTGTGTGTGTCATGTGACCTACAACTGGGTTGTACTGGCCACAGAAGCACATGTGTATGTTGGACCGGGGTTCTTAGAGCCCTCTCTATTCTGTGTTTTTCCTTAGTAAAAATCAGATAGCAGGTTAGCTCGTGCGCTGTGTGGAGCTGTGAAACGCTTCATAGAGCTGACTATGACTGTGTCATATTCTCTTTTTGTCGTTACGTCGTATCATGGGTGTGGGGTCGTAAAGGGGTGAACTGGTAACCTTTCCTCTCCCCATTGTTCTGTCGGTCAGGGGTACACCCCCTGTCCTTCAAGGTTCCCGTCACGTGGCGGTTCGGCACGTTACGGGGGGGGGGGGGGGGGGGGGAGGGAGTTCCTGGTCCCACGGCCTGGTATATTGGGCGTGTGCACCGCAGGAATTCCCCCGCCATAGAGTACGTCACCGTGTTTACATGGCTCAAGGTGCAATATATTCTTTTCAATCTGTACAGCTCGCGTGGGAAGTCTCTCTGGGGATCCCCGTCTCTTTCCTATGGGAGGGTGGTGGGATGTAAAAATGTGAACATTTTTTACCCCGGCTGTGTAGACTGGGATACATACTGTTGATGCTTCCTTCTTTCTATTCCAGAAGTGTTGGAGTTAGGGAGTGTCACACCCCTCTTGTCGTTCCCCTGGGCGCCTTGGGGATTCAATGACAGGTCTAAATAGCCTGTTCATTGATGGGGGTGTGTCCCGACGCACGTATAGTGCTAGCTCGCTGTAAACAGGCGATTGACTGGCACGCCTTAGTTGCTTGTGGTTGAAACAGCGTTTTTATAAAGCAACTGAGATGGGGGTTTTTCCTCTTCCGGCGACCACATCCCATGACCTGGGTGGGTTGTCGACGGATTCTCGTTCATGTCTGGGGGATGATGACGGGATGGATCTGAACATATGTAGTGGGGTCTCACGCCCTTGGGGTGGGCCACCAGGCGCGGTTCGTCCCAACGTCTGGGTGGCGCCTTCTTTTCATGTTAAGATCAACACGCATATCTGCCCTTCTCCTGGAGTAGGCATGTCGGCGTGGTTAGGGCACGGGACTGGTTCTGGTCACGCTGGTCCAGATCAGTTGAACCCGTTGTCCGCCGGGGATGCAGATCTGCTGTTCTGGTACCCTGAGGGACTTGGGCTTTTTTCAGGGGGAAAAATGCCAGGTCGGTCTGGGTGTCACAGGGTTAAGCGCTATGGAGACCCTGGTTGGGTATGTTTTTACTCAGCACTGTCGTCATGGCTTACAGCCATGCCATTCTGTACGCGCTCGATCTCGTCGGATCTCGGCCGCTACACAGGTTGGTCCTGGTTAGTACTTGGTTGGGAGACCGCCGGGGAATACCAGGTACGGTGTGCTTAGGGGCTGGTTCTCCATTATTTTTCGCTCCTCTCTCACGCATGGCGAAGAGGGGCCTGTGGGGGTGGTTTTTTGACCTCCTCTGGTGACCCTGTGCTTCCCGTACCGCCAGGCCCGGTCCGAAGTGATGTTTGCGACCCGTAGGCCTGGGTTAACCCTTTTTGGAAACTGAAACACTTGTACTGCGGTATAGCCGGTGTATACCCGCAGGTGTGTTTTGGAGTTTTTTCTTGAGGGGTTATAGGAACAACCACCGCATTGGGTAACACCGAGGTGGTTGATTCCCTGGTGTGTTGGAGCAGTGTCAACTCCCGGGTTCACCGTTTGAGGGTGCCCCTGCACGTTCATGACGTCTGCCAATCGTGTCAGCCTTCTCTGCCTCGACCCCTCTGGGTGGGGGTTGTTAAATGGAGGCTTGGTCATGCAACACCGCCAGCTTACGCTCCTTCCGCCGGGGCGGCTGTGTTCAGCTGTCCCCTCTGGCGCCTGTCTCGTCCGCAGTCTCCAGGCTAGGGTTAACAGCCTGTTGCCTGGTTTTTCCCCGGTGCGCTGCCTGCTTCCGTTGGTTAACCTTTTTTGTGTGCTTACGGCCATGCTGACTGCCTATTCTGCAGGGTCAGTGTGCCAGGCGGTGTACTATTGGGGGGACGGGGCCCGCTCGGCTTACGGCCATACCGACCTGAACACGCCCGGTCTCGTCCGATCTCGGAAGCTGGGCAGGTTCTGGCCTGGTTGGTTCCGCCTGGGAATACCAGGTGCAGTAACTGAGGGGCCTTTGTCCGAATACGCTGGCGATGTGGGGGGCGGGGCACTACGTGCCCACCTGGTGGGGTCTTGATGCTGGCATCATGGACTTCTCCGGGCCCCCATTCCAGGGAGTCCAGTCCTTTTGGTGGGTCTGGGTCTTCCTTCGTGCTCCGCTGCTACGGCCTTGCCACGGGGTTGGGTTTGCCCTTGACCCCGTGATTCTGGGGGCAGTAACGAGGTTGTTCCTCCGTTCGTTCCCGGGTGGCATGCGGGTTGTGCGTGTGTGTAGTCGTGGGGTCAGGCCACGGTCTGCTCACCCTGTGCGTTGAGTTGCTTGAGTGCCTCTTCGCACGGTCGGGTCCGTCGCCCTCCCGTGACGTCCCTAATAGGGGGGCTACCCTCCATTAGGGGGGGTCGGGGGGGCTCGGCCCTCCCTGTTCTGATGGTTTTGGGGGGCTGTCAGCGGGGTGTATTTGTCAGCCAAGTGGCTCCGCTTGGCCTCCCTTGTGCAGTAGCGATGCCAAGCTAAGCCACTAACGATACAGAACGTTAGGTTATGACTATAACCAAGTTCTGTTAGTTAGGGGCGATGCTTGGCATCGGACGCCGCTGCAGCCCTTGTCCTCACCTTGTGGTGAAAGCTTGGGAAGGAGGAGAGCAGGTGACCACACACCTGCTTATGAAGGTAAGCTGATGAGGGGTGTGGTCAGACTAATACTGGTATTAGAGGTACATTTGTGGTTTATTCAGTACGCGTGCACGTACGCGAGATAGTGCAGTAGCGATGCCAAGCATCGCCCCTAACTAACAGA
Organism: Notolepis coatsorum; assembly: GCF_963971535.1. NCBI lineage: Eukaryota > Metazoa > Chordata > Actinopteri > Aulopiformes > Paralepididae > Notolepis > Notolepis coatsorum. The sequence goes on along the minus strand of NC_140179.1, from coordinate 7,591,391 downwards.
ACTTGGTTATAGTCATAACCTAACGTTAACCCTTTGTAGTGTGGTAGTGAAAGGGTTAAGAGCCCTCTAAATCAGTGGTTCCCAAACTTACAATACAATTTCATAAAAATCTTAGTCAAACCTTTAGTATTATGGATATTAAACATGCTGGCAGAGTACATGCATCCATGTTGTCGTGAACATTTTAATTAAATAAAGAAATTCCCTATCCATAGTTGCCGTGGGAAGAGATAAAATAAAAAATTAAATCTGTGCACGGAGACCAGCAACAATTTTTTCTAACAGAAACCCATTGGGGGGTGCGTCAGCTAGGTCGGGAGGTGACAGGGGGTGCACGGCCAAAAAGGTTTGGGAACCGCTGCTCTAAATGACTGCACTATGGTCTATGTACCGCTATATATACGGTACCTACTGCTATAGTCTCTCATCAGATTCCATCCCAGACTATAATCTGATTTGGGTTTATTGTCAAATCAAGTCATGACAGACACGGCAGCTGGCTATCCTGTGACAGAAACACATTTGATAGGATTATAGATGCTAGATAGATATAGATTTTAAACCTACGGCCCCCTCCTGGGGCCCAAATACCACAGCTGTACCACTGCTACATATATTGCCTTTTACAGTAATCCAAAAACTGTGGGAGTTATTGAGGAAGTAAACCCAAGTAGAATTCTACCTGCTTCAAGGTCACTAAGGTAAAAATTCTGCCTAGAAAAAAGTGAGTTAAAATGAGCCTAAAAAGCATAGTCTAAAAGGCCAGGGTTAAAAAAAAAATTATTGCAGTGACATAATAGTTCCATGTTCAACATTTACATGTGATATGCTAAATGCATGGGCAATTGCAGTGTCTACTTCACTAAAAACCTGTAAAAATCCCATTTCGATTTTTGTTTTCCTTGTCTAATAACAGTTTGATACACACTCAAACCATAAAGTAAGTTCAAACAATAACAGACTTTGAAAGCTGAAGAAGTTCTGAAAAAAGGGTGAAAAGCACTTAACTCACAGCACATTCTCTGACAATTACAGAGCAATAACAACTACATATACCCAGGTGGACTGTTTCAGGCTTAGGTCGTATTGTCGCAGTGAAAGGGTTAAACCATTTGGTAGTGCGGCAGTGCAAGGGTTAATGATATACTGATGATATACTGTTGATATACTGATGATATACTGTAGCATCGATGTGTGATCTGTGATAGATATGAATGAATCAGTTCTCTGTGACCTCCCTCTCTGGAACAGACATGAGATAAAGAAGATTATTTTTTGTTTAAACGCTAAACGCTCAACACGGATTTGTATTTTTTTAGCACAGCAATCCTTATAAGGGGCAGGTAATTATAAGATTTATTCTTCTTCCTGCTCCTTTTGTCCATGGAATGGCTATTTATGATTTTTTAATGAAGAAACTATGATTGTATTATTCCATGTGGCAAATAAAAACTCTGAACTGAACTGAACTGAACTGAACCGTAAACACAGGGATGATTTCAGACTGAATCGAGGGGAATTGGTTGAAAATAGGGGTCGCTCAACATTTAAAAACAAAAAGTTTAATGTAATTTCATACGATTTGATTATTT
>NC_140179.1:7479786-7589599 GCF_963971535.1 Notolepis coatsorum | reverse complement strand
CTGACTTGGAACTTCCTTAGGCGCCTGAGGAAGTAGAGGCGTTGTCGTGCCTTCTTCACAACACTGTCAATGTGTGTGGTCCATGTCAAGTCCTCGGATATGTGGGCTCCGAGGTACTTGAAACTGTTCACTCTCTCAACTGGTGCCCCCGTCGATGCTGAGGGGGCTGTAGTCCTTGACCCCCGACCTGGTCGTGTAGTGTATCTTGTAGACCAGGCCCATTGCAAGTTGTTGTACTCTGTCGTCTACTCTAAGCCATCCTAGGTTGTCAAAGTGGGCAGGGGTGAGGTGGGTTCTAGGAGTAAGGTCAAGCAGTAGTCTGACCAGTTTGTTTTGAGATGTTTGTAATTTTGTTTTTAGCGCCTTTGAAGGTCCTGCGATAGTGCAATACACTGTTAGCTACGGATGAAGCACTGGGTCTTATGTACACTACTATACAATGCTATACTATACAATCTACAGTTGTACTATGTGTCCTTATGCTAGCTTGCTATATCCATCTGTTTACTATACAAGAACCACTCCCGTTCTTGTTTTTAAAGTGACCTTTTCATTGTGTAAAGTGACCGTTGAGTGTGAGCGTGTGCAGCATGTGTGTGTGTGTGTTTATGCTAAAGTGACTGCTAGTGTGTTAGCGTATACAGTGTGTGTGTTGTGTGTGTGCTCATGTGTGCTTGTGTGTGGAGAGTTCAGTGTTCAAGACTCTGATGGCCTGGGGGAAGAAGCTGAGCCGAAGTCTCGCTGTCCTAGTTGCTGGTGTTTGCAGGCGTTTGCCTGACCGCAGCAGCTTGAACAGGCTGTTGTTGGGGTGGTGAGGGTCTTTCATTATTCTGCAGGCTCTGGATTTGCACCTCTTGTTATATAAGACCTGCAGGGGTGGTAGTGCAATACCCGTAGTAACGCTCAGCTGAGCGCACCACTCTCTGTAGGGCCTTCTTGTCCTGTGCCGTGCTGTTTGCATACCAGGCAGTAGAAGGACTGGAGTATCTTCCCCGATACTCTGAACTTCCTTAACTGTCTCAGGTGGTAGAGGCGCTGCTTCGCCTTCTTTACGACTGAGTCTATGTGTGTTGTCCATGTCAGGTCCTCTGAGATGTGGACCCCCAGGTACTTAAATCTGCTCACCCTGTCCACGGTAGCCCTGTTTATCCTCAGTGGTGTGTGTGTCCCCTGCTGTGTTCTCCTAAAATCCACGATCAGCTCTTTGGTTTTACCAATGTTCAGGAGCAGGCTGTTGTCCTGACACCAGCGTTCCAGTACCTCAACCTCCTCCCGGTAGGCCTTCTCGTCGTTGTCAGAGATCAGCCCCACCACCACTGTGTCGTCTGCAAACTTGCTGAATCAGAATCAGTCACATTATAACCTGCTGAATCAGAATCAGAATCAGAAAGGTCTTTATTGCCAAGTAAGCTGTTGCACATACAAGGAATTTGTGTTGGTCGTTTGGTGGATCAACATTTATAGACTATATCAACACTTAAAAAGTAGGAGTCAATAATTTTTTTTTAAATCATTAAAGTAGAATAAAATAACATAATATATAAACTAAATTAGAATAGAAATACAATAGAATCGAATATAGGACAAGGCTGTACAATTGTGCAGGATTGTTGCAGAATAAATTCACTAAATTATAATACAAAATACAGTGGAATATATAACAGAGTTGTGCAATTGTGCAGTACTGGTACTCTTCATTCACATTCACATTATAACATACTGGTATTTTTATCAAGTAGGGCCCAGTCACATTAAAACATACTGGTATTCTTGGCATATGGCATATAATATTTTCTGTCATGTGCATATTGAATGGGTATATAATATAATATGATATTTTATATATCACTGTAACGGTGTAGTGTAGGAATTACAAGAATGACAAGACTGTAACTTCTCACGTTGGGCATGCAGGCAGAATGACCCATTTATTTCACACTCTGCATACACACTACACTGACAGCACACACACTCAATTCAATGGGCATGAGAAAACATATGTTTACATTGCCAAAGCAAAAGTGGAACAATACAATCAAAACAAAAATGATATATGTCCAATTAAAAGGGAATAGGAATGACGTGTAAACAGAGCTGTCACATTGCAACTGACAACACACACAGTCAATTAAATTCAAAGAAGACATGTTTACATTGCCAAAGCAAAAGTGGAATACAATCAAAAAACAATTCCACAAAAAGGTCTGTCAACAGTCAGACCTATTCTGGGTGAATAGGTCTGTCTCCCTTGGTTATGCCTGACTAGTTGCCTAGCAACGGCATGAACAGCGGCCGTCGGCGCATGGGCTCGCTATCTCCATCGCTCTCACTCCCATATCAGCCTGTTCCGCTGCTCGGCACATTTCAACAGCGGTGATTAACGTGAGCCCTTTCTCTCTCAACAGTCTGCGTCTTATGCTCTTGTTTGCAACACCTAGTACAATTTTGTTACAAATCATTTAATCTCTTAGCTGCCCGTACTCACAGGTTGCTGCCTTTTCTCTCAGTCTGGTCACAAAACTGTCTATGCATTCGCCTTCCGCTTGTTTGCTGCTCCCGAACATGTACCTTTCATATATGACATTCTTCGCCGGATTGAAGTACTTTTCCAACATATCCAGTATGACTTTAGCGTCCCCTTGATCCTGTTCGGTGAGATTCAGGTTGTGACGGTAAATGTGCCTGCATTCACTTCCCATCACACTCCTCAGAGTTGCAGCCTGAATGTTCATGTCCTTCTCGGTTATACCCGTAGCGAGTGCATAGTCCTCGTATTCGGCACGGAAATTCGGAATATGTCCCAGCTGACGCTCCAGTCGCCTGTGAAGCTCATCGGGGAGGGGGGGGTGGAATATTAGCCGCCATGCTAGCTGACAATAGCCCAACGTTACTTGTCTCGGTCTCCGTAATGTTGTCTTCAGAACCGGAGTCCGACTGTGACATAGTCAGCTAATATGTACATACATGGACGTAAGTTCAACTACTACCATGTTTGTGTGGATGTTTCTACGGCATGAATAACGACAGACACAGGTATCAAGTTCAGCGTCTGTAATCAAAGTGCTTCACAATCCTCTACATCCGGGGTATTCATGAAAACAACAAAAGCAAGCGATTGTCGATCGCCTCGATCTAACTAGACCCTGTAACAATGATTTTCCAAAATAATCTCGCGGCCTACTTGAAACCAGCCCGCGATCTACCGGTCGATCACGGTCGACTGGTTGGGCACCACTGGACTAGAGTCTTTGGCTATTCTCTTAGCCTTGGCCCCTGCAATGCTTCGTGTAAATGTCCTGGAGAGTGGGAAGCCCACCTCCAATTGTGCGTTTGGCTGATCGTGCCACTCTCTGTAGTCTGCTGCGGTCGTGTGCGGTGCTATTCCCAAACCAGGAGGTGATGTTACCAGTCAGGATGCTCTCTATTGTGCACGAGTAGAAGTTCTTAAGGATCTTCTGACTCACTTTGAACTATGTAACTGTTGACTTAACATTCTGAGTTGTAAGTAATTTACCAGTGACTTATATGAAAGAAAAACAATGATATATATGACACATTCGTAGATACAGATGACTCCCTATTCAAAGAGATAGGGGTTCTGGTCTTATTAGTCCCTGTTATCAAGATGGCGGCAGAGTGAACTCTTTAGACAGGTAATAAGGCATGAGGATAGGGATAAGGCATCGGGGTAGGGATGTGTCCCACGTACAAGTCCAGCTTCCTCTCTGCAGTCACACTGACGGCATCCACCGCTCCATAACGTCCTATATGACAATATTGAGGCAAAGACTCACCCCCCCCCCCCCCCCCCCCCCCCCCCCCGACACACTACAAACCGCCTGGGCCGGTCCTTTATCCCGGCAGCCATCAGGCTCTACAACAAAGGGCTCGGGCGGCCGGTTCTGCTGCCAGAGTTATCACTGTCTCAACTCGGGACTTCAGAACTAGAGACTCACATCACCGTACATCTTGTATTTTGTACTAGAGACTCATATCACAGGACTCATATCACTGCACTGTCTTGTATTTTGTACTTTTTTTTATATATATTTATATTGTATTTCCATTTATATTTTATATAGTATCTATAGATAGTGTATATAGATACTGGACTGCATAGGACTGTGAAGCTCTGTATCCCCCCCCCCCCCCCCCCATGCTGCATTGACACCTGAATTTCCCCAAGGGGACTAATAAAGGATCATCTTATCTTATCTTATTGCATGCAAGGCTTAACTTGAATAAGCCTGTCAGCTATTGGTACCGCTTGAACAAAACCTTCTGCTTTCATAACTGGAGCAGCCCCATGCGTTTTTAGCTTGAGCTCTAGTGGTTTATATGGTGTTGATTGATTTATTGATTGAAAACTGTATTAACAGATTGCAAAATGGGTACGATACAGTACAGTACAGTACAGTGTCTGTTGTGTTTCTGGGTTAGACATTCAGCTCTAGTGGTTTATATGGTGTTTGTTGTGTTTCTGGGTTAGACATTCAGCCACTTTTTTAAACACTACACCATATTTTATCTATTTATTCTTACAAATGTGCACTACCTCTTCTACCTAATTTTTGCATTTAGTTTATTTTTTTTGCATTTTGTACATTTTAGTATAGTGTTTGGTCATTATTCTCTTATTTTTTTACTGTATGAAGCACAATCTCAGGGGGCTCATACAGAACCAAGTGTTTCACTATAATGTACATGTAGCCTGTTTTATAGCAACACTACTATCACCAACATCTAAGAAGGGAGATCCCCCCTTGAATGGCCCTTCTAAGGTTTCTCTCCTCCACATTGCCTGTGGTGCATTTTTTCCTATTGCTAGGTTTTAGTGAGTTTTTCCTTACCTTCGTGTGGGGCATGTCTGGGAGTGTTGCATTCATTTTATTTATTTTAAATGTTTTGGACTTTATGGTGTTTTTGTTTTGTTCTTGACTTATTGTGATGTTTCTTCTTGACTTGTTTAAAGAAGACGTGTCCGGCCCATGGGGACATTAACGTGTCTTGTCGGGCCTTATAAATACATTTGATTTGATTTGATTTGATTTATGTACCTTTATATGTGACAAATAAAAACAAAACTTGAACTTCTCTGCCCCCCCCCCCCCCCCCCCCCTCCCATGTAGAATGTGGTGATGCTGATGAGCGACTTCATCGACTGGCTGATCCCGGACATCCCCAAGGACATCAGTCTGCAGATCCACAAGGAGAAGATCCTTATGGTGGAGCTCTTCATGAAGGAGGAGCAGGGCAAGAGGCTGGCGGCGCGGGAGAACAGCAACCTGGACCGCTACACCTCCAACCAGTCCCCTCCTCAGCCCCGCTCGCGCCCCGTGTCGCACATCAACACCGCCGACTGCTATAACTGCTAGCTGCTAACGGCTAGCTGCTAACGGCTAGCTGCTAACGGCTAGCTGCACTACTACTGTGGCTGGATTCCCCCAGAATATGGCTACAATGCTGCTAATATGGTAGCTGTTACATACGGCTAACGGCTTTTACAGCTACTAGCTAAGACGGCTGGGTGCTAGCAGCACTAATTGCTCATACACTTAGCTGTCAAAGGTTAACACTGAACAAACTGTTTGCCATCTTGTATTCTTTGTATAATAGGAGGAGACTGGCTACCCAACAATCCGTCCATTCGCTCCTGCTGTCTCTAGAAACTCCTCTTTTCCTGGGGTTTGGACGTCAACAAGTGGTGTCCTAGTTGTGTCTTCTCCCTTCCATCAGAGCCAAGGCCCAGTAAATGTCTCCCTTCTGTTTGCCTCCTCCCCATAGCCTATAGCAGGGGTGCCCAGCCTTTTTTGAACCAAGATCTACTTTTTAATTTACCACCTAGCCGAGAGCTACCAGCCAAAATTGTATATTGTAAGCCGTCATTTGAGGCTTTATAAAAGCAGCATAATGAACACAAATCTGTCAGTGCCGAGTCAGACCTCATCTTAAATAACAAACAGCATTGCTTGTTGTAGTTAATAAGGAGAGGCAGAGTTGATTTTGCAAAAAAAAAAAAAAAATATTTTTTTTATAATCTAATTTTATTAATCGAGATCTACTTGAAATCAGCCCGCGATCTACCTGTTGGGCACCACTGGCCTATAGCTTCAATTACAATGGTACAACGCAGCTTTCCGAGACAAGATGTCTAACTTATTCATGGTATTTTCTATCCATACAGTTTCCTTCAAGCCTTCAGATCAGTGTACGAGTGATGTTGCCTATAGGAAACAGAACGTCCTCATATCGTCACATTCCCAGGCCGACGCAAGCAAAAAAAGATTAATAGATAAATACACAGAGGCAGTCTTTTTACAATTCTCTTTGTTCCTCATCCATCCGCCTCACAATCATAAGCTACACCACCCAACCTAACTATCTCTGACCAAGTCATGTTCTCTCTCTCTTGCCATCTCTCTCCAGTCCTCTTTCACGTCCTCTCCTCTCTCCCATGTGCTCTCTTTCACGTCCTCTCTCTCTGCTGTCATCGCTCCTATCCTCTCTCACGTCCTCTCTCTCTTCCTTATGTCCTCTCTTTCTGTCCTCCTGTCCTTTCTCTCCTTTCCCCACCATCTCTCCCCTGTCCCCTCTCTCTTGTCCTCTCATGTCCTCTCTCTCTCCTATCCCCACCATCTCTCCCCTGTCCCCTCTCCCTTGTCCTCTCATGTCCTCTCTCTCTCCTATCCCCAACATCTCTCCCCTGCCCCCTCTCTCTTGTCCTCTCATGTCCTCATGTCCTCTCTCTCTCCTTTCCCCACCATCTCTCCCCTGTCCCCTCTCTCTTGTCCTCTCATGTCCTCATGTCCTCTCTCTCTCCTATCCCCACCATCTCTCCCCTGTCCCCTCTCTCTTGTCCTCTCATGTCCTCTCTCTCTCCTATCCCCACCATCTCTCCCCTGTCCCCTCTCTCTTGTCCTCTCATGTCCTCATGTCCTCTCTCTCTCCTATCCCCACCATCTCTCCCCTGTCCCCTCTCTCTTGTCCTCTCATGTCCTCTCTCTCTCTCCTATCCCCACCATCTCTCCCCTGTCCCCTCTCTCTTGTCCTCTCATGTCCTCTCTCTCTCTCCTATCCCCACCATCTCTCCCCTGTCCCCTCTCTCTTGTCCTCTCATGTCCTCTCTCTCTCCTATCCCCACCATCTCTCCCCTGTCCCCTCTCTCTTGTCCTCTCATGTCCTCTCTCTCTCCTATCCCCACCATCTCTCCCCTGTCCCCTCTCTCTTGTCCTCTCATGTCCTCATGTCCTCTCTCTCTCCTATCCCCACCATCTCTCCCCTGTCCCCTCTCTCTTGTCCTCTCATGTCCTCATGTCCTCTCTCTCTCCTATCCCCACCATCTCTCCCCTGTCCCCTCTCTCTTGTCCTCTCATGTCCTCATGTCCTCTCTCTCTCCTATCCCCACCATCTCTCCCCTGTCCCCTCTCTCTTGTCCTCTCATGTCCTCATGTCCTCTCTCTCTCCTATCCCCACCATCTCTCCCCTGTCCCCTCTCTCTTGTCCTCTCATGTCCTCATGTCCTCTCTCTCTCCTATCCCCACCATCTCTCCCCTGTCCCCCCTCTCTTGTCCTCTCATGTCCTCTCTCTCTCCTTTCCCCACCATCTCTCCCCTGTCCCCTCTCTCTTGTCCTCTCATGGCCTCTCTCTCTCCTATCCCCACCATCTCTCCCCTGTCCCCTCTCTCTTGTCCTCTCATGTCCTCTCTCTCTCCTATCCCCACCATCTCTCCCCTGTCCCCTCTCTCTTGTCCTCTCATGTCCTCTCTCTCTCCTATCCCCACCATCTCTCCCCTGTCCCCTCTCTCTTGTCCTCTCATGTCCTCATGTCCTCTCTCTCTCCTATCCCCACCATCTCTCCCCTGTCCCCTCTCTCTTGTCCTCTCATGTCCTCATGTCCTCTCTCTCTCCTATCCCCACCATCTCTCCCCTGTCCCCTCTCTCTTGTCCTCTCATGTCCTCATGTCCTCTCTCTCTCCTATCCCCACCATCTCTCCCCTGTCCCCTCTCTCTTGTCCTCTCATGTCCTCATGTCCTCTCTCTCTCCTATCCCCACCATCTCTCCCCTGTCCCCCCTCTCTTGTCCTCTCATGTCCTCTCTCTCTCCTTTCCCCACCATCTCTCCCCTGTCCCCTCTCTCTTGTCCTCTCATGTCCTCTCTCTCTCCTATCCCCACCATATCTCTCCTGTCCTCTCTATGGTGAGCCAGTTAGGACTTTTTTTTTCTTCTTTTTTTGCACAATGGAATAAAAGGCAGGATTTCTATCTGTGTATACCTTTTTTAATATGCAACTTTTGCCATAGATAACAACGTTATAGCTTTTCCTTTGTACATGTCTGCCCTTGTTGTTGTTCTGAGAGACTGAGAGGGCTTGGTACTCTGCCCGTGTGCCAAACGACCCGTCGAACCGTCCCGTCTTGTCCTGTCAAGTGGACCCGTGTACATGTTTAATATCGGCTTGCACCGTTTTATAATGTTTTAATTATGAACAAAATATCCAACAATACCCACTGGCTTTGTTAAGAACCCCCCCCCTCCCCCCAAAAAAAGAAAACACGTGTTACAATGTCTTGTAAGAGGGCTTTCGTTTTGTCCAGGAAGCACAAGTCATACATAAAGGGGCTATTTTTCCAATCAACTGGAATCCTAAAAGGGCCGTTGAGAGGAGAAGCAGGGCATGGTTGTTTTGTACAAAGCATGTTAACCAAACACGTCTGAGCATCTTAACCGTCGAGTTTCATCTAGATATCGGTTGTCATGCATGTTACAGTAGGCCTTTATCAATATAGGGAGGTGCAGTGGTTACGTCATTGTTGTTTACCGACCGGTCCACAACGCTTGAAATTGCAATGTATTTCCAATGGACACATTTCAAAATCGCCTCGTTTAAAACAAATAAAGGATGAACATTTGCATGGTGTACCTTTCTGTGTGTATTCATCCACAATCTATAGCTCAATATGAAATAATTCGCAATTAATCGTAAAATAATTACGTATAATTGTATTTCAACCTAAAATGCTTAAACAATAATGTTAGTGATAGAAGGGAACTCATTTTGTGCAAAAATGGAAAGCTTGCCAATGTTCATGCGGCAGAATTATTACAATAGCCGATGATACATTTGACATAAATCTCTATACGGGTGGACCGCGCGGGAAACTAAAGTGATGTCAGACTACACCTCCCTATACAACGAATATTCTTACTACTATTGTAAAAGGCAAAAATTAAAATGAAAAATCAAACGTTTTAATAACCACCCTCATTATAGGTTCATGAAAACGCTGTTGTTAAATGTCTAGATGAGAAAACTACGAGAATATTTAAGCACAAAAGACTGAACGATTCATATTCAATATTTATTCACTATTCCAATTGTACATTTCAAGCTCTGTATATCGATGTGTGTGTGGATGACATAAGGAAGCATTTTATCGTAGATCTCGTCTAAAAGGCACAGTCTTGTGTTTAGTGAATGCCTGTACTGTAGTTTAGTTCAAGGGATAATCCAACATCTATAAGGAGCTCATCTGATTTGTCACTCATGTATAACAATTTTGGTTGTTGAGATACACAAAGCAGAAATGGTTTGTGTGCAATGCTAGCAGAGGTCAGTGTGGACATGTACCGAGTCTCAACAACCAAAACGAGTGCTTTTTACACTAAACTAAAAGGACTCCCAGTTTGTGACACATCATATTAGTTAAGGTAGGCGTCAGGCAGGGGTGTAAAAAGTACCCAGAAATTATACTTATGTGAAAGTATGGGTACCACTACCGTCTCAAAATCATACTCAAGTAAAAGTCAGAGTATCTGGCAAAAAACACACTTGAGTAAAAGTCAAAAAGTGTCTACTTTTAAATGTACTTAAGTACTAAAAAGTAAAAGTAAAAACTTTTTTTCTGACTGTCTATTCTTCTGATAGCAGGTGTTTTAATCAAAGATCCCCGCTTTCTAGTCTTGGTCCAATCAGCATGGGTATGGGCGGGTTAATTTAAAGTGCGGCCGCAGGATTAATAACGTTTACGTTAGTTCGGCCAGAGAAACAAATATACTAATTAAAATGGTTGGACCTGTGAGATTTGTACTTTGTATGTCTGCATTTTAAATGTAAGGAGTAAAAAGTGTTTTTTTTCTCTGAAATGTAATTGAGTAAAAGTACAAAGTATACAAACCTAATAATACTTGAGTAAAGTACAAATCCCCAAAAACAGTACTTAAGTATTGTAACAAAGTACAATTACTCAAGTACTTTACACCCCTGGGCTTACCTCGCATAGGCTACCTTTGAAGATAGAAACGGTAACGCCATCAAACAGCGCCGTCTAGGCAGAAGAGCCACGCTTGTTATTACACTGTTTATTGGGGTTTCTTTGGACTGATGTGTGTGTTGGGGGTGAGTGAGGATAGGGGGGGGGGGGGGGGGTTGCTACTGCTGGCCACACCTCAGGCTCTGCCAAGAGTGGTCTGAGAAAAGTGCAGTATAATAAGTTACTATATTGTTATATATATATATACCAGCGCCTGAGGGGGATAATACACTCGTCAACCTTTTGGGGAACATTGTTCAACAATGTTGGATGAGAATAGCAGCCCCTCCCCTATATACCCCACCCAACTCCAGCCCACCGGACTTGAGACGAAAAGTGTAAACAAAGTGTAGTACCAAGAGGGGCTGTTTCGGCTAGAGGTCACTGTTTGATGGCATTACAGATTCTACCTTTAAGAATGTTTCCGATCTTAAGGCTTGTCCCGTTTCTGTGCCACAAACACTTGATCTAACTGTAAATACCTAATGACCCATGAAACACATCCCTTCCCTCTGGACTATTAGAATGTATTGACTTTTATGATATATTTTTAATGCGATATATATACTATATTTTACTGTCTTACGTTTTTATTTCATGCATCTATGGTACTGAAATATGGACCTCTTGTAATGTCTGTGTTTCCTAGAGGAGGCATGGGGAAGATGTACAGGTATGTGATACTCTGTACTTATTACCAGTATAGGATTTGCTTTTATCTTGAGAATGAAAACAAACTGCACATTTAGCACATAACTCTGTTGATATTGTACATATCCACGTGGAATCTGATCTTCAGTGACCTAGAGCCCTTGTTCTAGTGAGGTCATGCTCCTCAAGAGGTCTTTGATTGCCTTATGTCAAAAGCTAAATTAAAGCCATTCCATTGATGTTCCATATTGTATTGTTTCCATCAGTTGCCATATTAGGATACTTTGATTGCAATAAAAGACAATAAATTGCGAGATGCTGGTATGTCTTAAATTTGTTATGCAACTTCTACAGTCAATTTCGCAGAGTATATTTTACTCAAACTGAGTATATTTTACTCAAACTGAGTACATTTGACTCAAACTGAGTAAAATTGTACTCAGTTTGAGTACAATGTTGTCAGTTTGAGTAAAATTTACTCTGCGAAATTTACTGTACATGCATGAGCACACACACACACACACACACACACACACACTCATTTCAAACCATTATTTAAATTTGAAAGGCAACTGAGGTTTCCCTCATTTACAGTCACGTCAAGTGTACATACAGAAATAAGCCCAAAAAAAAGGCATATCAAATCACACAGCATATACAGTACAATCATAACAATTAAAGGACGACAATCAATTAAAACGTACAACTTGATTGACAATGGTCAGAGGGGAGAATATCAAGCTAGGACTGTTTAGTCATACTTAGACGGTTAGACCCTCAAAACTTATAAATAAAAACTATTAATAGTTTTTATTCTATTTTATCTAGGCCTGAATGCAAGCATCAGACACATGTATTGACTTTTAATTTATGTCATAATCATAAAAGCCAAACAAATATATCTGAATGAATGAATGAATGAATGAATGAATGAAAACTTTATTAACAGATTGCAGAATGGGTACAGTACAGTACGGCTCAATACACACAATTGTTAAGGGGATGCAGACCAGAGAAAGACTTTCATCTTGTTTACATCAGGGTCCCCCATTTTCAATTCATAGTGAGATCTGACATTTTATTTGATCTAGGCCTGAATTCAAGCATCATACACATGTATTGACTTTTAATTTATGTCATATCATAAAAGCCAAAAAATACATTATGTTTTTCTTATAGCTTTGAGTCCTTCTGCCTGGTGTGTAGCCTAAACCAGGGAAACAGCGACCTCCACTGGACAAACAAAGCGAAAGTAAAAACCGGATCATTTCCTCGAAGTCTTCCACGGTGACGGTGCGACGTGGCGAAGTTCTTCTTCTCGGTCGAAATAACAATGACTTCTTTAAAGTTTAACAGCGTGTTGTTGGAGATTTCTGAGCAGCTTGGAGCAAAGCTGGACCAGATGAAGTTCCTCTGCAGTCACAGTGACCTGGTGGGGAGGAACCGGCTCGAGAAGATCGACACCGGCTACAAACTGTTCCAAGTTCTGATGGAGAGAAACAAACTGGGACCCGACGACACGGTTCTGCTGTGTTCCCTTCTAAAGGACATACACCGGGAGGATCTGGTGGAGAGAATAACCAACTATGAAAGTAATTTCGCTTCTGGGTTACCTAATAATCAACCGGACGAAAGGGAAACAGGTATGGACTTATTTGTATGTACTTAAGTTAAATATGTATTTGTACTTGGGTGTTATTGCACAATGCACATAACGCAAATACCTGCTTTTTTATTCTGTTAATTGTTGCTTTTTATAACTTTATGCTGTGGAGCAAACGGAGCGTAAAAATCCCATTGTACTTGTTGCATTATTATGGCAAATACAAGTACAACTAGGCCTCTATCTGAATCGTAAAAAAAAAAAAAAAAGTAGGCCTAGCTGCTTTCTAGCCTATACTACTAGCTGTCATACTCCAACTCAACCGCTGGATGTCGCTCTTATGTCAGGAGATATATCCAGGTTTAAGGGTCACTCGTTTGTTGTATTGAGGGAGGCTACCTATTTATCATTTTGTATCGATTTATATGATTAATATTACTGTTGTAAACTGATTGATTGAAAACGTTATTAACAGATTGCAGAATGGGTACAGTACAGTACAGCTCAATACACACAATTGTTAAGGGGATGCAGACCAGAGAAAGACTTTCGTCTTGTTTACATCAGGGTCCCCCATTTAACACTGTAATTGCATTAAAGCGAAACACCACCCAAATTAAGAATTCAAATGTATTTCCATGGCCTAGGAAAGTTCAGTGGATGTTTGTGAACATGATCTGCTATACCTGTATACGTCCCAAAGCCATAAACCAGAGAAGTAGGAATCAAACTTGTGATAAAGTCTGGCTTTATCCGGCTTCAAGTTTAGCACAAATGTATGGAATTGGACCACTACGGTAGCCTATCTTAAAACCCTGGGAGAGGTGTTTTTGGCCAACAGCTAGCCTAGCTGGTCCATATCCACTTCCATTAATGCTAAGCTAGGCTAGAGAGGAAATCGGTATCTATCTTCTTGTCTGACTAGAAAACGATATGCGGCGTATTACCCATAACGTTGGTGCAAGACCGACGGCTTCTCGGTTACAGTGGGTGACAATATTGTCACAAGGAAAGATGAAATTACCTACCTGGGTTCCATCCTAGAGGCTAATCTTTCCTGTGACAAAATGGCATCCAATGTAATAAAAAAAAGTCAACCAACAAACTCGATTCTTGTACCGGATCTCCTCTCTGGTAAACAAGAATACCCTGAAGACTCTGGCAGGAGCACTCATTCAAGGGTACTACGACTATGCTTGCACCTCATGGTACCAAAGCACCTCAAAGTCAAAGGCACTAAAAACAAATTACAAACATCTCAAAACAAACTAGTCAGACTACTGCTTGACCTTACTCCTAGAACCCACCTCACCCCTGCCCACTTTGACAACCTAGGATGGCTTAGAGTAGACGACAGAGTACAGCAATTTGCAATGGGCCTGGTCTACAAGATACACTACACGACCAAGGTACCCATGTACATGTCAAAATACTTCCCAAAGGTCAGTGAATACCACGATCACAACACCAGAGGGAGCTCCACAAATCATGTTAAACCCAGATTCGGCTCAAACAAGGGACTAAACACGTTTTGCAATTATGCCACATCAATGTGGAACGCCCTACCCAAAGCTGTAAAGGAATGTGAATCACTACCCACTTTCAAAAACACTCTCAAAGAACACCTACGGGTGACTGCAATTCGAAACTGGCCCCTACAAATGTCCTAACCCAGTTGTACAGTAAATGACCAAGTATGGCTTTTTCAGTATTCCAATGTACAGTGTACAGTGTACAAACTCCATTGGAAGTTAAAAAAAAAAAAAAAATAGTCTACTGTTCAGCCACAGGGAGTCTGGCCGGTATTGCACCTTCTCGAATTCATAGAGTAGTAGGGTAGATCTGCAGTGCCGCTCGGCGACCTTGAATAGGTTATTAAAATGGAATAAAAGCAATAACAACTTGCCACAGATGTATCCGTGCCTCTATCCACAACCGTTGGAATCTAAACACGGAGATATACGTCCTTGGGCGCCATTGTGTTAACAATTGTATGTATTGAACTGTACTGTACCCATTCTTCAATCTGTTAATAAACTTTTCAATCAATCATGTTCCTTTTTATAATAATAATAAACTTTATTTGTAGTATAGCACCTTTCATACAAGAATTGCAGCTCAAAGTGTGCTTCACAGCAGTAAAACATAGGCATAACATTCGCACACAATTGGCAGATCAAGAGCAATGCATAAAGTGTGCAGGCATAAAATCTGCACACTTTATTTATCAAACTGAGTAAAATTGTACTCACTTGGCCTCAAATGGACTCAGTTTGAGTAAAATTTACTCTGCGAAATTTACTGTGTAGAAGGTCCTGGGTTCGATTCACGCTTGGGGACCAGGTTGCCGCGTTGCCAGGTACTGTCACGTTTTAAACTCGGATACGTGAAAGTTGTAATAAGATATTTAAAGATAAAAGCGATGAAACACTTTTGACGGTATTTATTATAAAAAGTGAATAAGCAAGGTACAATTGAAATCTTGTCATGTATAAAAGAAAATGCAGTCAAGTCATTGTCCCGTCAGTACAGTCCGTCCGTCCAGTCAGTCAGTGTAGCAGTCTCCTCCAGTCCGTGAAGCAGAGAGGCGACCGTCGGTTGTGTGATAGTAAAGGGTTAACCTTCTGTCGTGTGGCAGTGAAAGGGTTAACGACGTCTTCCTCCGGAGCTCAATATGCACATTATGTCCCTATATTCCTCTGCAGGCAAACTGGACATCGCCACGGAGGTGATCGTGGAGACGCTGGGAAGGTCCTGGCGTAAGATGGGCCGCAAGTTGGGTCTAAGCGAGCCGAAGCTGGACTCCGTCTCTAAGAGGCATCCTACGGATCTGGAGGAGACGGTGAGGGAGCTGCTGAAGGAGTGGAGGAAAGGACGGGGATCCGAGGCCCAGGCGAAGGACCTCGTTCAGGCCCTGAGAGACTGTCAACACAACCTCACAGCAGACAACGTGGAGCAGAAACTGCTGGAACTGGAAGACACCTTGCTACCAGACGGCAATGGAGATGCAGAGGCAAACGTAGGCTAGTCCCTTGTTTACAATGATTGTGTGTAGGCGACAGTGAGGTAGAACAGTCATCTGGTAATCTGGAGGTTCCCGGTTCGATTCCCACTCCTCCCGGGCAGCGTGTTGAAGTGTCCTTGAGCAAGACACTTAACCCCTAACTGCTCCCGATGAGCAGGTTGGCACCTTGCATAATCGCCTCTGTCTGTGAATGTGTGAGTGACTGTGAGGAACAAAGCGCTTTGGATAAAAGCTGTTGTATAAATGCACCATTGGCATTTGCCGCATTTTTATATTGACTGTTAAATGCTGTCAATGGCCTGCTAGGGAATATTGTCTGGGTGCGTCTATACTTTCGACAACAAATTTGTGTTTCTGCGTTCGAGTTTTGCGCTCTGATTGGCCAGGTCATGTGACATGTGCGCCAATCGTGGGAAGGCAAGTTCTGCGCCTATTTCCGGGTCGAACAGCCTGCAAACTAGGGCTGGGCGATAAAACGATAACGATAACTATTGCGATAAATTATTTCCTCGAAATAAACATGAAACGTGGTCGCAAAGTTTCGATATATCGATTTTCCAAGCTTGGATATGAGCACACGCACTAACAACCAATCAGTGAAGGAGATGGCCGACAGCGGAAGAAGACCCGGAAGGAGACCCGGAGGTAGGACTCAACAACAAGGCTGGCTAGGCTATTTAGCTTGCACGGCGCTATTTTATATATTTACGTGCCGAGTGGGTGTGTGGTGTGAATTCTGAGGCCACGTTTATAGTAGTGTGGGGTATACAGTGGACGTCGTTGCAATGTATTGGGCGGAAGAGAGTATTTTAGGGTCATATTTAGTACATTGTCATGGAATACACCGCTTAGAAACAACAGGCTGGCTATGATAATTAGCTTGCACGGCGCTATTTTATATATTTACGTAGCACACACATCCACACGCACACACTCACTTTAAACAAACACACTGTAGCACCCACTACACACACTTTATAGCACACACCCACTTTAAACAAACACACTGTAGCACCCACTCCCCACACTTTATATTTATGGATGAAGGATTGCACTACAACTCGTACACCTTACTGTAAATTGTACCTAAAATTGTACCTCATCCCATTTCTGCTTTGCACTAGATAGTACTGTACATTAGTACACTGCATAGTTGTGTATTGTATATTATATGGTAACTCAGAACATTGTACATATGTCTATACCGAACAACTGTGACCTCATTTTCTTCTTCTAAATTCATGCTATATTATGTTATTATGTTATTTGATACTATCTTGTCTAGCACAGTCTCTGGAGCGTAACAGTAAGAAGCATTTTGTATGAAAGTATTCTGTACTTCTGTATGACAACTATTAAAGAACTTGAACTTGAACTTGAACTCGAGTATGTGTGGCGTGAATTCTGAGGCCACGTCGTTTATAGTAGTGTGGGGTATACAGTGGACGTCGTTGCAATGTATTGGGCGGAAGAGAGTATTTTAGGGTAATATTTAGTACATTGTCATGAGATACTCCGCTTGTCGGCTAACTGCTAACGTGCGCGGACTGATGACGACATCAACTCGACTCTCGAGACATTCGCAGCAGCATAAGAAGTTAATTAAACTTGACAGACATTATATCGACGATAATTATCGATATCGAGTTATATGAAAATAATTTTATAATTTTATCGCGATAACGTTTTTGGCCATATCGCCCAGCCCTACTGCAAACTACCTAACGCCTAGTTTATCACTGGTTAAGCTTAGGCGACTTTTTCACAGTTGGTTAAGGTTAGAGTCTGGAATCAGGGCAGGCGTTCTATCGCCCTGCTCTAAGACAAACTCTAACCTTAACCAACTTCGAAAGAGCGCCTAAGCTTAACCATCCAAAAACTTGCGGTCCCACGATTGGGCGTACATGTCACATGACCTGGCCAATCAGAGACGCGGAAACACGACTGTTGTCGAAAGTATTCAGGCTGTCTGGGTAGCTGATGCGGCTGGATAGCCAACGAGCTACAGAAATAATAGGCTTATGGCTGACTTGAGATCAGTTATCTATGGCTCTATTGCAGGGGTTCTCTAGGGCTGTACCGAATGTCATTTTTTAACATTCGAAGCTTCGATTGAAGTATTCGAACAAAGCTTTGAATGTCTATAAAAAAGAAATTAACTTTTTTTTTACTAAATCCTCAATTTGAATAAAGTGATTAATCTGATTAAATGAGTCTTTTTCTTTTATTAAATCAAGTTTCTTTAATGAATATAACTCATCAGTTTCGTCAACATAAATAATCCAATAAGGGCACGGTTGGTATGAAAGTGATGGTGACGTCTTATAGTATAATATTATAATATTAGTTCACACGCACAATATATGCTTACCTAGGATTTGACTTGATTCAACAACAAATCAGTCGGAGCAATGACAAGCCGAAAACTGTCGAAATTGTAGTTATTTGAAGTTTGGATATTTTTTTTTACGACTGAGGTAGGTAAATTAAATTTCTTGAGACTAAAGTACCGAAAAAAGGTACCGTTGGGTACCGGTATTAGGGGTGGGACGATACATCGATCCAGATCAATACATCGATGTAATTATCAACAATCGAATCGGATCGATGCGATGTAATAAGATCGATTCATATCGATACTCTTATTTTGAAAATCCTGTGGCGAGTCTCATATCCGCCCAAGAACAACAGCAGTAGCTCCGTGTGTGTAGATGTTACAGCATAGCATTCTCCCTTTCTGTGTGTGTGTGTGTGCGCGAGTCTTTGGAAAGACCAGATGAGGTCAGAGGAGTTTGATGTTTAAATGTTATTTAAACATAAACAATATAATACATAATAAATGTAGGCCTATACATGATCATGCAACATCAACAAATTGTTGTAGGAACGGTTTGGGAGAGGGAGGTTGTGAGTTTTGAGTTCCAAAAAATGTAGCTTAAAGTTTAAAGCTCAATATATCAAAACGTGGCACTTTACAGTGAACAGGAGGTCTATTTGTATTAAAAACAATAGATTGATTTTCCTTTAAATGTCTGGAAGAGCTCAAAAATACAAATGTCAAATGATATTTTCATTACCTTTTTTTTGTTGATCTAAATGTTACTGATTGTGTTAAATGGGCATATGATATCATCTCATATCGATCGCAGGCACCTGAATCTAATCGTATCGTATTGTATCGTGAGAGACTTTGTGATATCGGCAAATATCGTATCGTTGTCCAAAGAATTGATATCATATCGTATCATGATGAAACTGGTGATTCCCACCCCTAACCGGTATCGGTTCAAATGTGAAAGGTACCCATCCCTACTGTTCAGCCTGTTTACTCACAGCACTAGAGTCCGTTCAGCCTGTTTACTCAGCTAATAAGACGACAGTTAACACTCAGTTAACTTTGACAGCCTTTATTTCTAGATTTATTTATCTAGAAGTATTTAATCGGAATCCGTATTGTAGTTGATGAATCTAGTAATCCATGCACGAAAACAATTGTATTTTTCAGCAAATCTCTTGGTTACAACGCAAAAGCTAGCAAGGCATTGTTATGTTAATACGATAATGTATTTACAATGATTTCTATTTGGCCAAACAAAACCAGTCTTGACTTTTGGGAGAGAGGGAGGAACCTGTGTCCTCGTCGTCCTCCAGTGGTCAGAAAAGTTATTGCCCCTTTTTAAAGGTGAATGCCACCCATTTTAAGAATGTACATGTTCTTCCTGTGCCCCAGGTCTGTTCAGTCAGTGTGTGTGAACACGCACCATTCCCCTGAAGCTAGAAAGTGCACTACCCTCCCATACTGACTTAACCCTTTCACTGCAGCACTATCAAATGGTTAACCCTTTCACTGCGACAATACACAGAAGGTTAACCCTTTCACTGCCACACGACAGCATGTTAACCGTCGGTAGTGTGATAGTAAAGGGTTAACCTTCTGTAGTGTGGCAGTGAAAGGGTTCAAATGCTTGTGTGAGCTCTTGCACCAAATACTGATTGAACTGTCCTGGGGCACAATAAGAACATTTGTGAATTCTTTAAAATGGGTGGCATTCCCCTTATTTTTTTTATTTATCTATTTTAATCAAATTGGTCTCAGCAAAATAGTAATAACTTTGTTTCTTTCTGTATTACAGACGCAGACAAATTTCACACCTGAAATAGTGAAGAAAGAATATGCAAACACTGATAAGTAACTATATTTAATTACATTTTCTTTTCATTTCCCAGCTGTCTTTATTTAAAATTGGCCAGCTTGGTTAGTAAATGTTACATAGGAGAGCGTCTTTAAATAGACATCTAAAGGGGACATATTATGGAAAATGGCTTTTGCTTCGTCTTTATATGGATTTGGCTCCCGTCTGAAATGTTATTTAGGAAAAATGACATAATGACATGTAAATAAGTACATATTATAAGTAGGGATGTTCGATATTGTCCAACTCTTCCAAATTTCCGATACCGATATATGCGGGGTTCCCCCCCCCCAAAAAACTGAATAATTTCAGGTAATTAACATTACTTATTACATGGCGTTTTCACATTCGCCGAAATGCTTGCTTGTGATTGGTCAATAGCCCCCCGACAGCGGTCATTATTAGACAATAATGACCGCTGTGGGACAATAATGACCGATGTGCGCAGCTGTTCGCAATCAAGCCCACATCAGTGCAGCCAATCAGACACACCTGCCGCGGCTCCACTGACAGCGGAGTGTGTGTGAGTCTGACGATAGCCTACTTTTCAAAACTACTGCTTAAGTTACATCCACAATGGCCAGTGTTGAGGACTTTGACATTAATTTCGATTTAAATTACGAATGGTCCCCCCCGGCAAAAAAAAGTAAGACAACGAAAAAAATTACAACCGGTCACGTTAAGGTTGCGAAAGCAGCCACGGAGACAGGCACTATAGTCCAGTCATTATATGAAAAAACCTAGGACAAATTGCAACAGTAGCAAACTCAACTGATTTTGTATCCTCATTATGTCCTTAGTGAGGGAAAAAAAGTCCCAATGAATCCCATCATGGGAAAGTTTTGAAAACGACCTATATATATTCATATCGAAAAATGCCTGTTATAACATAGTGGTGAAAATTTTACTTTTAGATATCACTATAAAAACTCACAAGCTGATTACACACACAAAGACAAGAAAAAAAGTCAATCACAACTTCATTGAATTATTCTGTTTACTCATGCAAATCACACATTATCTTATTTGATATGCACCAATTAGCATACACGCCAGAACTAATCAAAACATTTGATAAAGAAATTTTTTTCTTCTTGGAATATTAGTAGATAGGCTCTGTGGAGCTCAGTCCACGAGGATGGGGCTCAAGGGTTTATGTCCGTGGGGATAGGTCCATGGAGATGGGTTTTTTTTATAATAGGCGGAAACTACATATTTGTACAGCATGCAAAACACTACATGATTCTTGCACAAAACTACATGGGCTTAACATAAATTTGGTATGTCTGTATAGGGGAGGCTTGTAGGTACCCATGTAACCCATTTCCATTAACATATATTGAGGTAGAAGGCCAAGGGACCATTTGAAAAATGGTGATGGACATATTTCCCTCCCCAAAAAATCGTCTTAACTTTGAATAATTAGGTATGTAGCCCCCTTTCCAATGAGGTAACATGACATGGTTGGTCTCATTGGAAACCCGAGGTTGTCTAGAATCAAATGGTATCTTGATTCAACAACAAATCAGTCGGAGCAATGACAAGCCGAAAACTGTCGAAATTGTAGTTATTTGAAGTTTGGATATTTTTTTTTACGACTGAGGTAGGTAAATTAAATTTCTTGAGACTAAAGTACCGAAAAAAGGTACCGTTGGGTACCGGTATCGGTTCAAATGTGAAAGGTACCCATCCCTACTGTTCAGCCTGTTTACTCACAGCACTAGAGTCCGTTCAGCCTGTTTACTCAGCTAATAAGACGACAGTTAACACTCAGTTAACTTTGACAGCCTTTATTTCTAGATTTATTTATCTAGAAGTATTTAATCGGAATCCGTATTGTAGTTGATGAATCTAGTAATCCATGCACGAAAACAATTGTATTTTTCAGCAAATCTCTTGGTTACAACGCAAAAGCTAGCAAGGCATTGTTATGTTAATACGATAATGTATTTACAATGATTTCTATTTGGCCAAACAAAACCAGTCTTGACTTTTGGGAGAGAGGGAGGAACCTGTGTCCTCGTCGTCCTCCAGTGGTCAGAAAAGTTATTGCCCCTTTTTAAAGGTGAATGCCACCCATTTTAAGAATGTACATGTTCTTCCTGTGCCCCAGGTCTGTTCAGTCAGTGTGTGTGAACACGCACCATTCCCCTGAAGCTAGAAAGTGCACTACCCTCCCATACTGACTTAACCCTTTCACTGCAGCACTATCAAATGGTTAACCCTTTCACTGCGACAATACACAGAAGGTTAACCCTTTCACTGCCACACGACAGCATGTTAACCGTCGGTAGTGTGATAGTAAAGGGTTAACCTTCTGTAGTGTGGCAGTGAAAGGGTTCAAATGCTTGTGTGAGCTCTTGCACCAAATACTGATTGAACTGTCCTGGGGCACAATAAGAACATTTGTGAATTCTTTAAAATGGGTGGCATTCCCCTTATTTTTTTTATTTATCTATTTTAATCAAATTGGTCTCAGCAAAATAGTAATAACTTTGTTTCTTTCTGTATTACAGACGCAGACAAATTTCACACCTGAAATAGTGAAGAAAGAATATGCAAACACTGATAAGTAACTATATTTAATTACATTTTCTTTTCATTTCCCAGCTGTCTTTATTTAAAATTGGCCAGCTTGGTTAGTAAATGTTACATAGGAGAGCGTCTTTAAATAGACATCTAAAGGGGACATATTATGGAAAATGGCTTTTGCTTCGTCTTTATATGGATTTGGCTCCCGTCTGAAATGTTATTTAGGAAAAATGACATAATGACATGTAAATAAGTACATATTATAAGTAGGGATGTTCGATATTGTCCAACTCTTCCAAATTTCCGATACCGATATATGCGGGGTTTCCCCCCCCCAAAAAACTGAATAATTTCAGGTAATTAACATTACTTATTACATGGCGTTTTCACATTCGCCGAAATGCTTGCTTGTGATTGGTCAATAGCCCCCCGACAGCGGTCATTATTAGACAATAATGACCGCTGTGGGACAATAATGACCGATGTGCGCAGCTGTTCGCAATCAAGCCCACATCAGTGCAGCCAATCAGACACACCTGCCGCGGCTCCACTGACAGCGGAGTGTGTGTGAGTCTGACGATAGCCTACTTTTCAAAACTACTGCTTAAGTTACATCCACAATGGCCAGTGTTGAGGACTTTGACATTAATTTCGATTTAAATTACGAATGGTCCCCCCCGGCAAAAAAAAGTAAGACAACGAAAAAAATTACAACCGGTCACGTTAAGGTTGCGAAAGCAGCCACGGAGACAGGCACTATAGTCCAGTCATTATATGAAAAAACCTAGGACAAATTGCAACAGTAGCAAACTCAACTGATTTTGTATCCTCATTATGTCCTTAGTGAGGGAAAAAAAGTCCCAATGAATCCCATCATGGGAAAGTTTTGAAAACGACCTATATATATTCATATCGAAAAATGCCTGTTATAACATAGTGGTGAAAATTTTACTTTTAGATATCACTATAAAAACTCACAAGCTGATTACACACACAAAGACAAGAAAAAAAGTCAATCACAACTTCATTGAATTATTCTGTTTACTCATGCAAATCACACATTATCTTATTTGATATGCACCAATTAGCATACACGCCAGAACTAATCAAAACATTTGATAAAGAAATTTTTTTCTTCTTGGAATATTAGTAGATAGGCTCTGTGGAGCTCAGTCCACGAGGATGGGGCTCAAGGGTTTATGTCCGTGGGGATAGGTCCATGGAGATGGGTTTTTTTATAATAGGCGGAAACTACATATTTGTACAGCATGCAAAACACTACATGATTCTTGCACAAAACTACATGGGCTTAACATAAATTTGGTATGTCTGTATAGGGGAGGCTTGTAGGTACCCATGTAACCCATTTCCATTAACATATATTGAGGTAGAAGGCCAAGGGACCATTTGAAAAATGGTGATGGACATATTTCCCTCCCCAAAAAATCGTCTTAACTTTGAATAATTAGGTATGTAGCCCCCTTTCCAATGAGGTAACATGACATGGTTGGTCTCATTGGAAACCCGAGGTTGTCTAGAATCAAATGGTATCTTTACTTTTGAGCTACCTCAAAATTTGAACGCGTCACAATCTCTGAAAGACAGTGTCGTCAGTGATCCTGCCAGCAATCAAGTACATTGAAAAAAAACACATTTCCCATGATGGGATTCCTTGGGACTTTTTTTCTCTCACTAAAGACATATTGATGATACAAAATCAGTTGAGTTTGCTAATGTTGCAATTTGTCCTAGGTTTAGCCTAATTCTGGCCTATAATGACTGGACTATAGGGGTAACAAAACATTGAAAAAAAACACATTTCCCATGATGGGATTCCTTGGGACTTTTTTTCTCTCACTAAAGACATATTGAGAATACAAAATCAGTTGAGTTTGCTAATGTTGCAATTTGTCCTAGGTTTAGCCTAATTCTGGCCTATAATGACTGGACTACTAAGAGACATCGAGATGTCGGTGAAAATGAGGTGGATCAAATTGAAGAGGACCGACATGAGTCCGTAATTAAAAAGCTGCGTAAAAATGGCCAAGACACCAGCCGACACCATCCTGGCATCACCACAGCGGACATGGCCATCCTGCGCACGTCCAGTGTGTTGGCACCAACTTCGGCGACTGGACTTGTGCGCAAAGTGTGGTTTGACATTCAATTACAGCTGGCCAGGAGGGGACGAGAGGGAACGAGGGAGATGAGAAGAGATTCCTTCCAGCTGAAAGTAGACGAGAACGGAAAAGAATATTTTGTCCTGACTCACAACATTGAGTCAAAAAACCACAAAGACGCCAGGGATCCCTGCAAGGAGATGTACAGAGGAACAATGTTTTCAACGCCCGGCGACCCCACCTGTCCCGTGGCCAGTCTAAAAAAATATCTCTCCCTGTTACCCTCTTGTGCTACTGCCCTTTTCCACCATCCGCTGAGGAGACCACAGCATGAATTAAACACAGAGTCAGTGTGGTACTCCAAGGAGCCTATGGGGCATAATCATATAGGCCAAATGATGCCCACCATCAGCCTCGCAGCCGGACTCTCGCAGCGTTATACCAACCACTGCCTGCGGATCACGGCTGTGCAGCGCCTGTCCGAGGCAGGTCTCGACACCAGGGAGATCATGACAGTGACCGGGCATAGGTGTAAGGGAAGTCTAAAGTCCTACTGGACCCCCTCCACCACAGACAGGGAGAAATGGAGCAATATCCTGTCTGGTGAGTGCTATGCCTATAACATCCTACTTACTATTTATTTAACAGCCATCACAAAATTGCCAGCAAACTGATGTCTATGTGTTTTAGGTACGCAAAATAAAAGTGGACGCGCCAGTCCTCCAGCCGTGGTGTCCTCCCCCGGGAACAGAAACGCTGGTAAGTAGGCTATAGTAACCCAGTACAAGGATATGCCTACCTTTCCTATATGTTGCATAGAAAACTTATGTTATATTATTTGTGTTGTAGGTGCGGAAAGACCTGAACCAGCCCCACCAGAGCGCACAGAGACGGGCCTGAACATGATTGTCCCGACGAACGCCCCCCTCAACTGGTCCAATTTCACCATAAATGGAAATGTCCAAATAAATTACCAGAAATGAGACCACGCTGTTAATTTTTTTTGTTAGTAAGTTAGCCATGTAATAAGTGGGGAGCAATCAAGCATTTAGATTGCAGTCATGAAAGCTGCTCAGCATAATTATGCACAGCTGCCTGCATTCAATCAGTGCATTTGATCTCGTCTTGTCGATTTTGTAAAATGAATTAGGTATATTGTTAGTAAGTTAGCCATGTAATAAGCGGGATAATGTATAGCCTACTCGGTCATTGTCGCAAAATAATTGACCTTCACTACGTTTAAAACACCTCGGCGCGGCTCGAATTGCCTTAACTGAGAACTGTAAGTCACAGTAACTGAACATATTTGAGGTGACTCCACTAGAGAACCTTAAGTCACAGTAACTGAACATATTTGAATTGCCTTAGCTGAGAACTGTAAGTCACAGTAACTGAACATATTTGAGTTGCCTCCACTTGAGAACCTTAAGTCACAGTAACTGAACATATTTGAACTGCCTTAACTGAGAACTGTAAGTCACAGTAACTGAACATATTTGAGTTGACTCCACTTGAGAACTGTACTGTAGAGGATATAGCGTTAGTGTATTTATTAGTATTGGACAGGCAAGAGGAGCAGAGAAGAAGGAGAAAGTGTGTGTTGAAGAGGCCTAAATATGGCACACCACTAGTGTAGTATAAGAACTGAGGAGGGAAGAAATACGCCAAGAAAGAAGAAGAAGAGACCATCAAAAGAATTGCGGAGGGCAGTAATACGCCACGATGCGTCTACACTGCCGGAAATTCTAAAGAAGAAGAAGAAGAAGAAGAAGAAGAAGATCTCATTGTGCATCTTGAAACAGGACTAATCAGTCCTGTTCAGACAGATGGACTAAACAACACATAGACTGAAGCCTGCATTTCTCAAACAAGATGCCCAAGGTGAGTGTCCACAACGGCTAGCTAGCTGTCCGCGCGGGGAAATTGTGAAGGTGTGGGTGATGCCTGTGCACCGCCGGCCAACGGGAGGCCTATAGCTTATTGCCAGCGGAAGAGTGCTCCCGAGTGCTTCCGCGTTTTCCCTGATTGGCTGCGACACGCCCCGCGCCAGCGCGGCAGCCGCAGAGCGGAGCGGAGCGGCAGAGCTTGCGGCATTATGTAGCCGTAATCCCTGATGATTTTCATTCGACGCTTAGCTCACTTGCTATGCCGCCGTGCTGTGGATCCTGCGGTCCAAGTTCGATTCCCTTCAATTTTTTTTTTTTTTAACATGCATTCTTTCGCCGGTTAAGTTTAGGCATGTTAACTTTAAGCATTGTTTAGGAGTTGGTTATGGTTAAGGTTAGGCATTGTTTCGGAGTTGGTTGGTTAGAAGGGTTAAGTTTAGGCGCTGTTAAGGAGCTGGTTAAGGTTAGTTTGTCTTAGAGAATGGCAATATTCTTTTGGAGTTGGTTATGGTTAAGGTTAAGGTTAAGGTTAGGCATTGTTTCGGAGTTGCTTAAGGTTAGAAGGGTTAAGTTTAGGTGCTGTTAAGGAGCTGGTTAAGGTTAGAGTTTGTCTTAGAGAATGTCAATAGACAGCCTATTTCCGCACTGCCGCTCTCTCGCGCTGCCGCGGTCACATGGGCGTCGCAGCCAATCAGGGAAAACGCGGAAGCACGCGACGCACTCTTCCGCTGGCAATAAGCTACACGCCAACGGGAGAGGATCTATGAATTGTTGAATAGATACACAAATGTTCTAGAATGTCTATGACATCATACTGTGACATCACAAATGGTCTAGAATGTTCTATTATGACATCATACTGTGACATCACAAATGTTTTAGAATGTGCTATTGTGACATCATACTGTGACATCACAAATGTTCTAGAATGTTCTGCCATGCATTCCTTATGACCAACATTTCTTGTTTAAAGTCGAACTTTCCAAAAAGTTATAGCAACTCGAGTTGGACCAAGCCGGGTGTTTTATTTTTTTTACTCCACTTTTTCTTGGGCAGGGTCTTGGGCTCTCTCCGGTGGGTGGCTCTCTTCTCAATGGTGCCTATCAAAGGTGCTGGTCCTTTTTTGTTTTTTCTTGTAGCCTTCTAAGCTGCTTCGTTAGGTTAGAGTATTTTCGGGACTGGATTTCCAGTTGATCTTTTGTCGCCCTCAGTTTTGACATCAGTGAGGTTATAGTTGCCTTCCTTTTTCTTCCTGCTTTGGGGGTGGAGGTCTGCTCTAGTGTTGGGCAGTTCAAAGGTGGCTCGGGAGGGCTTGGTACTACCTGGACATCCTGCATCCTCCTTTTTCTTCTTGCTTGGGGGGTGGACGTCTGCTCTGGTGTTGGGCAGTGTGATGGCAGTTCTGGAGGGCTTGGTGGTACCGGTAGGCCTCCCTCTTGCTCCGGTACCTGTGCAGCATCTGGCTCATTGATGGAGGGAGGGGTCAAATCCAAGATGGCATTCAGTGTTTTCTATTTAGCATAATGCCTGTTCGAATTTTAATGACAAAGTTATGTGATGTGTTACCAAATTCTCATTGCCGAAAGAGAAGTTCTCATTACCGAAACACCCATTAATTAAAATGTTGCGGTATATGAGAAGGATGAGAGGAGTTAGCATTTTTAGCTAACAATGGAGAAGCCATGATGACATCGGCAAAAAAATGTCATGGCACATGTTAGGAATGTATTAACCTTTGTATTGATCAAATATTGATGATAAAAACTTTTTTCAAACAAGTAATACTTCATGTTTCAGCAATGAGAATCAATTTTGTCGTGTACAAGGGCTGAAGCGGGAAGTTAGAACTTTTAAGTGTTAACCATTGAGGTGACTTCACTTACCTTGTAGCCATCTTCTAGCTTGTCTTCTTTGTGATGCATCATGGGACAATAAAACTTTATTTAAAAAAATACTGTAGTCTTAACAGGAAGGTGAAAACTGTTGCGGAGAATGAGAACTGCATCCATGGACATTATGTTTTCCACAAAAAAATCATTAATTTGTAAATGTAATTGTATAATTCATCAGAATTTCCTTGATGACACAAATAAATAAACAATATTAATAAAGTTTTAGAGAAACATTTTGAGTTTATTAAATATAAAATTAAGTCAATGGTCCATAGAAATCAATGTGGACGCATTGCGCTAATGAGAATTTAATCACAAAATGTACTAAAATATTAAAATAATTAATTGTTATGAGTAAACAACTCATTGTACAAGAAAGAGCAAATTTGTATCTGTAATATTATGTTTTGTTTACTTGAATAAATGCTAACCTTTATTTAGAAAAGATCACGGCCATGGTAAATCATTGATTTCATGAGAATGACCCAACTGAGGTGACTGATAAACTACAATTGTCTCATCCCTCACCAGGCTGGGAGCGAGATGCGCGGTGTCCAAATGGTGCGGGCTCTGCTGCTGCTGCCGCGCTTCTTCTGGACGGCACTCATGCTGTGGCTCATGGATTTCCTGTGGATTAGGAAAAAAGTGCTGCTAAAAATGGGCAAGGAGGACGGTCCCGACGATCCGCCGCTGTGCGTGTCCGACGCCAACAAAATGTTTACCCTGGAGTCTCTCCGGTCCGTGTGGTACGGTCAAACAATAGACTTTTTCA
Source organism: Notolepis coatsorum (assembly GCF_963971535.1). Lineage (NCBI taxonomy): Eukaryota > Metazoa > Chordata > Actinopteri > Aulopiformes > Paralepididae > Notolepis > Notolepis coatsorum. The sequence goes on along the minus strand of NC_140179.1, from coordinate 7,560,614 downwards.
AATCCGTGCACCTCGGGTACACGGCACCCAACACCGAGGTGATCCTCCTCCAGGCGCAGAGGAGGGTTCGGATTCTAGACTATATGAAAGGGAGAAGACCACTCATCCTGAACTTTGGTAGTTGCTCCTGACCACCGTTCATGGAGCGCTTAGCTGCATTTCACGGCGTCGCCAGCCAGTACGCAGACATCGCAGACTCTTTACTTGTATATATTGAAGAGGCGCATCCGACGGACGGGTGGGTGACCTCGGACGCTCCTCATCAGATCCGCAAACACCTCTGTTTGGAGGACAGACTGAAAGCCGCTCAGCTGTGGCTCTCAGTAGTGCCTGGGAGCAACGTTGTGGTGGATAATATGGACAACGACGCGTTGGAGGCGTATGGAGCCTATTCAGAGAGGCTTTACATTTTGAGGGACAAGAGGGTGGTGTATCAAGGGGGCAGGGGTCCAGAGTTCTACCGAATCTCCGAGCTTCGAGACTGGCTCGAGCAATTAAACAGGAGAGAAGGGAAAAAGAAAAAGAAGAAAAAAAATAAAGGAAAACAAAAATTATTCAATATTAAAAACGATTGAGTTGGACTGTTATATGTTGTTCTTGTCATATATTTTACTCTAGTGTTCTTGTGAAGTTCTGTTTTTAAAGGGTAAGACCAGGAAACCGATACTGATGTTCTGACACGGGAGTAGGATACTGTTGGCACGAGGTTGTCCTCAATGATCAATTGCCAAACCTTGTAAACGGTGGTATGTTTCATTGAACAAATGTTTTGTTTAATAAATGTGAGGTACACAACGATTGAATCACGTCTCTGCGATGGAACACAATGTGAAAGTTCTTCTTGTCTCTTGTTCTTCTTTAGTTGCAGTTATTTGCTTGCACTTCCACCATAAGCAATTCCACACTGCTAACCTGATCGATTGATTTAAATTCATTCATTCGTTCATTATTTATCAGTTGGTCATTTTTTTTGTTGATTTTGAGATTGTTATATTTTGCTTCCTAAACATGTCTTAAAAAAACGTCTAACACACATTTAGTTGTTTATTTTACTTCATTTTGCCTTATTGCATCCATAAATGTGCACATATTTAATGGGGAAGTGCCTCATTTGCATATATAAACATAAAATTCAGAAAACTTGCAATATATTTTTTCTTAGTTTATATAACAAACTGGTAAAGTTTCATAGTGATATCTATTCAAATATGTTTGCCTCATTTGCATATTTAAACATACAATTTCAGAAAACTTGTAATACAAAAAAGTCTTGTCTTAATATAAGTAATCAACTGGGGAAGTTTCATTGTGATATCTTAAATCTTTTACCCTATTCACCTGTAGTGTCTCGCCGTAAGGAAAGTTGGCTGACCAAAAAAGACAAAATATCACAAATTCACAACTGCAGTAGCCTACTGTGCACAAGTGTGACAAAATCACCAATGCACCAGTGGTGGTTTCCCTCCCTTGGTGGATTTTATTTGTCAAATCAGTTGTGCAATAGTCACTTTTGGTGAGTTGTTTCTTTTTTTTTTTTTTTATTATTGATCTTTTTTCCCCTCCATTTTCCTCCGATTTTCTCCCATCCCAATGTTAGTCGTATGCCAATTCCCAGTCCCTTCCTGGTCGCTGCGCACTTACCCCCCACAGTCAGATCATCTGGGAGAGTGGAGGCTACCACGTGCTTCCTCCGACACACGTCCAGCCAATCACCGCTTCTTTTCACCTGGCAGCGCGGATTCTCATCGAGAGGGCGTAGCGTGTGGGAGGACCACACTATCCCCCTCAAGTCCTATCCGCGCTTAGCAGGCACCCCGACCGAACTGTAGGAGTCGCTGTTTACAACGACCCGGACCCACCCCGCCAGCTTCTCCCACCCTCTAATACAGCCAATTGTATTAGTGCAGACGGCCAGCCAAGCTGGTGACAACCCCGGAGCTGTGAGCTGGATTCGAATCCAGCTCACAGCTCCGGGGTTGGTGACGAACGCAATCTCCGCTCGGCCACCTAACCGCTTGGTGAGTTGTTTCTATACAATTCAGTTATATGACATTTAGGTATGACACAGGACTACACAAGCATTTTTTTATAGAAATGTGTCAACAGACTAAAGCAGGGAACCACAATATTTTGCATACGAATTATGCAGAATGTAATATCATAACTGTCTATTACTTTTCTTGCAATTGAGCCAATTTTCCTTAGGTACGGTTTTGAGGTGTGTGTTCAACAGAATGTATCAAAAACACATTCACAAAAAGTATGGGTTGGCCTCTGCATGCTACAGAAACTGCAAAGCAACTGCAACACAACATCGACAAAGCAACGGTGTTGCAGACACTCTGCCTTTATGCTTCTGCAACATCGATGTGCAGCCTATGCAAAATTGTACCCCGGATGTAGCTAGGTTCCCTAGATAGATGAAATTTCCCTTCTCAACCAACCCATTGATAACGAGCTGAAAAAGAAGCATTATTTTTACTTCCGGTCGGGGGATTTCAAAATAAAAGAGCGACGTCTAAAAGCACCGTAAATACGTTTATTTTGTACATTATCTAACGTTAACACGAACCTAAACTAATCTAAAGTTAGTTTAGGTTCGTGTTAACGTTAGATAATGTACAAAATAAACGTATTTACGGTGCTTTTAGACATCGCTCTTTTATTTTGAAATCCCCCGACCGGAAGTATTTGTGATGTATTCTGCTTGTGTAACTTTAGGTTAGTTTTAACGTTAGCTAGCAGCAGGGATGGACGCCTTTGTGCAAATACAGGCAGCTACAGGCACTCGAGGTCGAGGAAGAGCTGCTGAATTTAATCGGCAGGAGGAGAGAGAGCTCGTCAAAGCTGGATATATCCCTGTGGCTGTGGTTGTAGGCACGAAAATGCAGCTCGAACTACCTGTTATATTAAATTGATTGCTGTTTAACAACTTGTCCGTGTCCAGTCCTTTCGAACTGCCCCACCGTTCATTGTAAACAATGATGCATGTAATTATATTAACACTTTGGGTGCCGGGAAACGCTTAAACACGTCATTCCCGGCCATGCTCAAGTTGCCGAAGACGCTTTACAGCGTCTTTAATATCAATATTTCAAAAATCTGGGATCGGATTCATATGTCCCCTCCGCTGGCCTGAGATCCACCAGGAGGACCCACTGAGCTCTCTGGCGGTTCAGGAGCGCCATCTGGTGGCGGATCGGCGCAATCGCTTAACAGGAAGTGCCGTAGAGGTTGTGCTGGACGGCCGTATTACTTCCGGGCACTCGCTAATAGGTCCCGGGACTCGATCTCGACACACTACATAGCGATCGATTGCCAATAACTCGATAAACAACATGATTTGGACGTATATACCATTATACAAGCTGGAGATGGACCGGGTAAATCTACATCCCATAATGATAAAATGTCTACTCTACGATGATCGCCCAACGGCGCGCGGAGACTGGGGTGAGTTTTAGCATATAACGTTACCGTCTTCGATACTAACTGCTATTATCAACATTTGACCCACATTAGATGATTGGTATAACGCTGCCCACGGAATTATAAACGCCCCCTAGCCCATCCGGTCAACATCAGATGACGTGTAGTAACTTCTAGAAGTACGTCTAGTTGGAATTTTTTATATCGCGCTGATTGCCATAAAACTGTATTGCATCATCAATATAATGTATTTGGGGCTATAGATCACGTTCTGGAGAAAGCTGCAGAAAGAGATGAAAACATACTTATACATTAGACCATACTTTACTATGAATGAAAAAGTTTAACGTTGCTACACAATGAACAATACATATAGGACTTTGAATGGGCCCTAATAATGGCAATGTAGCAATAGAATTTAAAAAGTTATAGCCCTGCAAAGAAGGGGACTTTCTCTATAGACAAATAGAGCCGGCAACCTACGGTTGATAATGAATTTAACCCATGGCAGCCAAAGTGTTAACGTTACTGTGTGTTGTTGTAGCTATGTTAATAAATTCTGAATGGCATTAACGTTAGTTGGGTATGATAGAGCATTGAATAGCATCAACGCTAGCTGGCTGAGTAGGGTATATCTGCAGAGCCACAGAGCCCAACGTCTGGGCGGGGCTTCGTGGCGTGGACGGGTTTGAGGCGGGGCTTCGTGGCGTGGACAAGTATGTACTTCTGGAAGACACTGTCTATGGATATTGTTGTGAAGGGCCAGATTAAACCGAATATATATATTTATTTATGTATATATATTTAATTGTATTTGTATATTCTCTAATATTCCCTGATATCCCTTGTATATTCCTTGTACAATATGCATTGAATATCCATTCTAGCCTACTGAACATCCCATAATAGTCTCCATTCTACTATTGGTCGAGACCTTGGTGCCAGGCTGCCATACCCCCCAGACCCAGTTCAAACGTACCGCTCAACATGTACGAACAAGTCCTAGTTCCGCGTAGGAATCTGGCTACCGCACCACTAATGGTACTATTTGTTCATAGTGCGTATATATACTGCGCTACTAAAGTAGGACTTTCTTTTAGTCCAGTTTCTTACCCTCCAATAGAGTGACAGACGTAAAGCCTCCCCGCGACGCCACGTGTGGGAGTAAGGCCAAGTTCGGCCTACCATCGGTATTGAGACATCGTGTATATTAATATTTGAATAGTCATATTTGGCACTATATCGTCGAGTTGGACGTAGTCTATTAAGCTAATAATAGTCTATTCATATGTAGTGCTTCGTGCGGTGAGAATACTATCGTAGTCAGTACCCCCATCGTTTCGGGTAGAACTGGCTGCTTATCCAGGGTGGCCGACCCCATGTGAGGCTGCACCCGAGGAGCCCCAGAGCCGACGAGCGAGTGGACCTGCATACCGGATTATTCTACCGACGACAACCCGCCTTCCCAGGCACGGATTATGCTTTGTATACAGTGATTATTCTATGGATAAAGACCAACACTGCCGTGTGTTGGAAACCCCCCCCCCCGGAGAGGACGACAGGTGAGGAGACGCTCTACACGACGAGGTCGCTTCACGTCTCTCCATCGTGGACCGGAGGAAGCCGGCCCACAGAGAGTCCAACTGCTTTCATCTGTGGATCGAGGATCGCTGAGGCACCGAGCCGCACAACCGTGGGTTCTCCCAGGATACCCTCGGCCAGACGGATACAGCCAGACTCTACCCCCCCCCCCCCCCTTCTCCAGTTGTCTTACAAGCGACCGGAATCCCCCCCTAGTGTATCCAGTTCTATAATCATTAAAGTATCATTGCTATTATTCCTTAAATATTCCAGGTTGTATATTTACCGCCTGCGCCACCAGAGATTGGACGTTCTCTATTGATATACCAACGAATACTCATTTGCCATAAAAGTGCATCCTATTTCAAATCATAAATGTAATTAAGTGATTGCTCTACATACCTTTTGCTATGTATTAATTATTATTAAACGCAGACTTTCGACTTGGTACATTTGTGTTGGATCGTTTCATCTACGTGGGAGTGTTTACCATAATTATTTATGCCTAGTACTGGGTGGCCAGAGTCTAAAGTACAAGAGGTAGTGGTAGTAAGTATCATATCTAACAATACAGTCAGGGAATTGTACCCCTCAGTTACAATTGGTCCTTCGAGCCGGAGGGTAATTAGTGTAATATTAATATAGTGTTATTAATATTGAAATGGCCTATGATGAACACTCCACGAAACGATCCTCCTAACCAACGCCCGCAGCGCGAACGACGGCTCCCTCAGTACTTAGAGGCTTACGCTGTCAGTCAACAACCTAGTCTTCTACTAACAGTAAACGCGGTAAAACTAGAAAGTAAAAGTATGTCTAACCCCAACGCCCAGACTACCCCGACCATAGAGGCCCCTACGGGTTCTAATGTAACTGACCAAGCTCACGGTGGGGACCAGTGGGAACCAGACATGACTTCACACCCCGCCAGTACTGAAGACGTAGTCCCCGATGAGTCCCGGGAGGAATACAACGCTACCGAGAGAGAACTCGGCACGGAAGAAGACGGGGAGAGCACCGTGGAGATAGAGCTCCAAGGCTCCGCAAGGAGTACCCCGAGGGAAGGCTCCCCTATACAACCGCCTTCTCCCAGCGAGGCAGAGAGGACCCTACAGCAGGCCTTCCTCATCAGCCTGAACGCCGCTGCTGAACGCGACCGACTGCAGATCCAGCAGCGGAGCGAAGAAGAGCATATACGTCTAGAAATAAGACGCATTCAGATGGAAGAGAATGTGGCCCGAGACCGAGCAGACAGCCAGCGAGCAGCTGCTGGTGCTCTACGGGACGCAGAGCGCGACAGACAGCAAGCGCAACTAATAGAACAGCTGATCAGACGGACAACACCCTCTCCCTCCGCCAGAGGCTCCAGGAACTCGTCTAGACACACCTCCAGGGCGGCATCCCCTAGCCGAGTAAACAACCCTGAACTTGACCAACAGACGAGGTCTATACCCCCCACAGACCACCTCCCCCCACCGGTCCAAGCGAGACCTAGCAACCGGGAAGGAGCAGCATATCCTGTGGAGAGGCTAAACCAGAGACTACAAGCACGGGATGACCTAACTGAAGACGAAGAGGAAGAGGAGGAGAACCACGCCCGACGACAGCACAGTACTCTACCGGACCAGGAGGTCCGGTACAGCCCAGGCTATACTCCCGCGGAGCTGCGCTACAGACCCCCGACTCTATACACGGGTGAGCACAACGCACGACCCGCACCGAGGAACAGCACCTGGACAAGCGGGCCATGGTACACTGCCGGTACCAGCCCATACCAAGGAGCGGGAGGAGACTCGCCTAGGAGGCCTCTCCCCCAACGCTCGCCGATGTATCCACAGTCAGCGTCATACATTGGCACGCCTATGGTACCCGACTTCACCCAAGAGAACCGGGCCCAGTATACAGAACTCCGCATGTGTCTGGAGACCATGTTGGTGGATGTATTGGATGAACGCCATAAATACGCCATCCTACTGAAGCACTTAAAGGTACCCCGCGCACATAATATAGCGCTCGCCTACGCGACTTCCACCACCCCATACACAGCAGCGCTGGTAGCACTGGACCAGAGGTATGGGCGCATATGGGATTACGTGATCCAGGAGATCCGACACATCGACCGCTTACCCCCAGCAATAGACAATCGAGCACTGGACGACCTGTCCATCAGAGTGCAGTCCCTGGTAGGGATGTTGGGAGCGCAGAGAGAGAAGGGGAGGCATGAACTTTACGCCAACTCAAATGTGGAAAGGATCTTGGAGAAGCTGCCGCCCGCTCGACAGGAGCGTTTTAGGCGGCAGAGAGACCACCGAGACCCGAATGGCCCCGAACCGAACCTCCTCGATCTAGCAGACTTCCTGGCGAGAGAAGTCAGCAGCCTACGGCTAGATACATTCGGACGGAGCACCCCTGGCTCCAGAGAAGGAACCAGACGACTAAATGATGGAAGAAGATCGGTGACTGTGATGCACCAATCGGAGTCAGTACCGAGCAGCAGGAGCCACAGTACCCCCTCCAGAACGGAGAAGTGGAAGATAGTGTGCCCCTACTGTGAGAAAGAACACTGGCTAGCGCAATGTGACTCCTTCCCCAAGCTGAACGCGGAGGAAGCAAGTCAATGGATAAAGTCCAACAAGCGCTGTTTTCGCTGTGCGCGCTCACACATGGCAGCCGAATGCCGCTTAAAGAAAAGGTGCACCAAGTGCGATGGAGCCCATCTGGACATACTTCACGACAGTAACAGACGGCGCCCTTCACCCGCACCATCCAGCAGCAAAGCGAGCGTCATGTACATCGATCCCGCCAGCAGCAGTGGAGCCCGAGTACTCCTAAAAATAGTGCGTGTGACACTAAGCTACCAGAATAAAGTCCTGGACACTTACGCCGTCCTCGATGACGGGTCAGAGAAGACCCTTCTGCTTGCCTCCGCTGCGGCCCAGCTAGGGCTGCGGGGAAGCGAAACCCAAATGACAATTCGGACAATAAGACGAGATTTGAAGACGATAAAGGGCGAGAATGTCTCATTCTCTATCGCAGCAAGCGGCCAGCCTGAGCGACGGTACCAGATTACAGACGCTTTCACCAGCCAAGAAATAGGACTGTCGCGGTACACATACCCCGTCGCCAAGCTGATGGAGAAATATGCACATCTGCGCAGGTTACCGATCCCGCTCATAGACAATGCTATGCCGACCCTGTTGATAGGCTCCGACCATGCAGACCTCATTGTCCCGATAGACCGGGTTCATACCGGACCCCGAGGCTGTCCTGCAGCAGTCGAGACCCGTTTGGGATGGACTCTCCAAGGCCCGCTCGCCAAATCTCTCAACCGAAGTACAGCCACTAGATGTCTCCACTCCCGAGTCACAGAGGGAGAAACCGCACTCCTGCAACACGTAGAGCGGCTATGGACCTTGGAACAAATGCCCTTTAAGAACGGAAAGAAAGACATTCGCTCTAAAGATGACATTTACGCCATTCACCTCCTCGAGACAGGGACCAAGAGAGTCCCGGTCAACGGCGTGTTGAGATACGCCACGCCACTCCTGCGGCGAGAAGGAATGCCTACTTTCCACGCCAAGACAGACGCCACAGAACGGTACCTGCTGAACACGGAGCGGCGCTTAGCCAAGAACCCCGCCCAAGAGAGTGTATACCGCGCCGAGATTGAGAAGCTCATCACAGCGGGACACGTCACAAAGATGGACATTAAAGAGGCTGACCAGACCACTGAATCGTGGTACGTGCCTCACCACAAGGTCCATCACAACGGTAAAGACCGCATAGTATTTAACTGCAGCTACCAGATCGGATCCCAAAATCTGAATAAAGATTTACTGCCCGGTCCCACACTCGGCCCCTCCCTACTCGGCGTTCTACTCCGCTTCCGCCAGGAAAAGGTGGCCATCAGCGGGGACATTAAAGGAATGTTCCTGCAGGTGAGATTAGTAGAGGAGGACAAGCCCCTGTTACGGTTCCTATGGAGAGAGAAGCCAGGAGATGAGCACCCAGCCATCTACCAATGGGAAGTCCTCCCCTTCGGAACGACGTGCAGCCCCTGCTGTGCTACATTTGCACTACAGAAACATGTAGCAGAGGACCCAGCAGCGGACGAAGAGGTCCGACACAGCATAAAGAACAGCTTCTATGTAGACAACTGTCTACAAAGCCTTTCAACCCAGGAAGAAGCCGAGGCTCTCCTGATTAAACTCCACGCCTCATTGATCAAAGGCGGCTTTGATCTCAGGCAGTGGGCCAGCAGCGATCCGCAAGTACTGCGCAGCCTCTCCTCCGAGGACAAGGCAGCCAGCAGCGAGACCTGGATGGCTACAATCCCGGGAGAAGCCCAGGAGATGACCCTGGGATTGGTGTGGCGATTCAAAACAGATTCGCTTCACTACAGACACAAGCCCCTGACTACGGAGCAGGGAAGGCCGGCGGCGGCGCCGACCACCAGACGGAGTGTGTACACAACACTCGCCCGACAATATGACCCGCTAGGATGTATTCTACCGTACACCACCAGGGCAAAAATGATTGTACGAGCATTGTGGGACAAGGACCAGGGCTGGGACGACCCCATTCCCGCACACCTTGCATCCACCTGGAGAGAGTGGGAGATGGAGCTCCACTCACTCCCAGGCGTTAACATGCGCCGAAGCTACTTCCCACCCACGGTGAGGCCAGAGACATGTAAAATGGACTTACACGTCTTCAGTGACGCCTCAGAGGTCGCATACGGATCAGTAGCCTACTTGCGGGCCCAAGAAGAGGGGGGAGAGATCTACACAGCATTTGTCCTCGCCCGCTCGAGAATAGCCCCACGCAAGCAACAATCTATCCCACGTGTAATGGAGTCCTGTTCGGGGTACCCAGCAAAGCCCTGGACAGGCTCCAGTATTAGGGCGGGCCATACTTATTTTTTTTTGGAAAATCAATCGAGTGGGGTGTCTAAAATATGTGTTTTTTTGTGGGGAATTCAAATATGGGATTATTTTTCTAATCGGATAACTCCTACCTACATTGTTTTGGATTTCAAAATGGCCGATTTGACCATTTTTCACCCCTTGGCCATACATGGATGCCAACATGAATCTGAAGGAAATCCTAACATGCAAGGTGTCTAAATGATGTGTTTCTTAATGGGGAATTCAAATATGAGTTCATTTTTGGGATAGGATAACTCTAACCTACATCATTTTGGATTTCAAAATGGCCGATTTTACCATTTTTCACCCCTTGGCCATACATGGATGCCAACATGAATCTGAAGGAAATCCTAACATGCAAGGTGTCTAAATGATGTGTTTCTTAATGGGGAATTCAAATATGAGGTCATTTTTGGGATAGGATAAATATAACCTGCATAATTTTGGATTTCAAAATGGCTGATTTTACCATTTGAACCCATTGGTATTGTATTACAAAATTGCAAAGATAAAAAATATATGGGAAATCATTTATAATGACAAAGCCATCAAATTTATTAACAAGTGAACTGTATATAACTGGATACAACTCCAAAGATCAATAATAATAATACTAACAATAATAAATTGTATTTGTAATGCACACAAACACCTAAGTGCTAAATCTCGATCTCCTGACTTCTTGAACTTTGCCAGGTTCCAATATCTTGATTGGACTCATTCTTGGATGGCAAGATCTCCTACTGTACTGCTTTAGCCACCAACCTACAAACACAAACTTAAAGTCAACGTCAGCCATAAATAGGTGAGCTCTTTCCAGAACTACTCAGCAGAAACCTCTGTAACCATTTTAACAAACGTCTCAATGTATTGAGAAAATCCATGGGGCTCCATCAATCCTCTATCTTCTTAAAACATTGGAAAGGCAGGGGATGGAAAAGAAGGCAGAGAAAAGGAGAAGGGGCAAAGAAGAAAGCTTTGCAGCAGCAGACAAGGTTGCCAGGAAGGATGTTGAGAGCTTCCTTACAGTCCCTGAAGTTGAGCTCATTCCTGAAACTGACCCTGCAGCTTCAGCAAAGCTACGGAAAAATTATGATGAGATTCCAAACATCGCCCTTGCTAGTGTAAGGTATGGCATAGGTCTAAGGCCAACTGCAGCTATAGCAACTGCAGCTCTGATTGATGCAGGACTCATCTTAGAAGATGACACAAGTAAAGTGATTGATAAGAACAAGGTTAATAGAGCACAAGAAAAGTTGATGCAAGAGCTGGGGGAAGAGTTTGAGGAGAAGTGCAGGGAGGAGGGGGGGATCTCCTGTATCCTCTTTGATGGGCGGATTGACATGACCAATGTGATGATGGAAGCTGAGGGCAGTGACCAATCTTTTCCTGCAAAGATCAAGGAAGAACACTATAGTGTTGCTAGTGAGCCTGGCAGCAACTATCTGTTCCACTTTACACCAGAGAAAGCAACTAAAGAGGAGTCCCATGCAGAGAAGATTGCTAAGGTCCTGTTTGCCTGGCTGAAAGAGAGAGGTTCTGATAAGACCTTGTGGGCCATTGGAGGAGACTCGACCAATGTCAACACTGGAGTGAAGGCAGGTGTAATGCGGAAGCTGGAGCTGCACCTGGGGAGAAAGCTGGTCTGGTTGGTGTGCAACCTGCACACTGGTGAACTTCCACTGCGCCGTCTCATTGTTGAAGTTGATGGGGCTACTCTGTCAGACAACAAATTGTCTGGGCCAATAGGACAGCTCCTTGATTCTGTTACAGACTTGGAGATCAATCCTAACTTCACCAGGATCTTTCTTGGCCCTCCGCTGATCAAGCTGCCTGAGAAGATCATTCAAGATCTCTCAACTGATCAACACTATGGCTATAAGCTGGTCTGTGCAATCAGGGATGGAGTGCTTTCTGCAAGGCTGGCTCTGCTGGAGATTGGACCGGTAAACCACAGCCGCTGGCTCACCACAGCAAACAGACTCCTCAGGCTCTGGGTGTCAAAGCATCAACTTAAAGAAAGAACCTGAATAATCTACAATGCATTGTGGAATTCATCATTAGAGTGTATTAATATCCATGTTGGTTCAACATGAAGGTCAAGCACTCCTGGATCGAAGGGCCTAGGCACATCCTGTTTCAGCTGGACTGCCTCAAGTCTCAGAGGAAGGAGGTGCTGGATGTTGTGATGCCAACTGTGAGAAGATCTGCTTGGTATGCCCACAGTGAAGCCATCCTCCAAACACTGCTGTGCTCTGAGGATCAAAAAGAGAGAATTGAGGGGGTGGAGAGAATCCTGGCCATCAGGGGAGAGGGGGATCCAGACACTCAGCTGGGAGACTCCTGTGTCAGGATCAGAAGAACACCTAACATCAATAGTGACGCTTCCAGCATTGGTGGCTTAATCAGCTGGTCAGAAGATTTGTCAGAGCCACCTCTCACCTGCTCCCTAAGCACCTCCGAGGTGAATAACTTAATCAACACCCCCATGGAGGTTCTCGACTGGCCTTGCCACACACAAAGCATCGAGAGGGTTGTTAAAGTGGTGACTGAGGCCTCTGCTAAGTACTTTTCACAAGAAAAAAGGGATGGAGGGATCAGGGCTCAGGAGACCAGCAGGAGGCTGATGTCCAAGAATGAATCCAAGCAGGACTTGTGCAACCTGATCAAATTTAAGAAGATAGAGGATTGATGGAGCCCCATGGATTTTCTCAATACATTGAGACGTTTGTTAAAATGGTTACAGAGGTTTCTGCTGAGTAGTTCTGGAAAGAGCTCACCTATTTATGGCTGACGTTGACTTTAAGTTTGTGTTTGTAGGTTGGTGGCTAAAGCAGTACAGTAGGAGATCTTGCCATCCAAGAATGAGTCCAATCAAGATATTGGAACCTGGCAAAGTTCAAGAAGTCAGGAGATCGAGATTTAGCACTTAGGTGTTTGTGTGCATTACAAATACAATTTATTATTGTTAGTATTATTATTATTGATCTTTGGAGTTGTATCCAGTTATATACAGTTCACTTGTTAATAAATTTGATGGCTTTGTCATTATAAATGATTTCCCATATATTTTTTATCTTTGCAATTTTGTAATACAATACCAATGGGTTCAAATGGTAAAATCAGCCATTTTGAAATCCAAAATTATGCAGGTTATATTTATCCTATCCCAAAAATGACCTCATATTTGAATTCCCCATTAAGAAACACATCATTTAGACACCTTGCATGTTAGGATTTCCTTCAGATTCATGTTGGCATCCATGTATGGCCAAGGGGTGAAAAATGGTAAAATCGGCCATTTTGAAATCCAAAATGATGTAGGATAGAGTTATCCTATCCCAAAAATGAACTCATATTTGAATTCCCCATTAAGAACCACATCATTTAGACACCTTGCATGTTAGGATTTCCTTCAGATTCATGTTGGCATCCATGTATGGCCAAGGGGTGAAAAATGGTCAAATCGGCCATTTTGAAATCCAAAACAATGTAGGTAGGAGTTATCCGATTAGAAAAATAATCTCATATTTGAATTCCCCACAAAAAAACACGTATTTTAGACACCCCACTCGATTGATTTTCCAAAAAAAAAAAAGTATGGCCCGCCCTACTCCAGTATGTCCAGAACTCAGCTGCCAGGGTTCTCACTCACACCAAGCCCTGGCAGCACATCACCCCCACCCTCATCCTTCTCCACTGGCTTCCAGTCAGGTTCCGCATCACCTTCAAACTCCTGCTCCTCACCTACAAATCCCTCCATGCCCTCGCCCCCCGGTACCTGTCTGATCTCCTCCACCAGTACACTCCATCCCGGAACCTACGATCCTCTGATCTAGGTCTCCTCTCCATCCCTCGCACCAGGTTACGGACTTTTGGGGACAGAGCCTTCAGCGTGGCGTCCCCTACCCTCTGGAACTCTCTCCCCCCCGAAATCCGCAACGCCCCAACCCTGGACACCTTCAAATCCGCTCTAAAAACACACCTCTTCACCAAGGCTTTCCCCATCAGTTAGTTTTAGACTAAATTAGGTCCATTATCCCCTACTTTCCCTCATCCCCTCTTCCCTCTCCCCCCCTACTTTCCTTGCCCTATTTTTTGTCCTGATTGTAAAGCGACCTTGGGTTCTATGAAAGGCGCTATATAAATTTGATTTATTATTATTATTATTTATTAGAGCTCTGCGCAGCCCTAGCCGGAGCGCACCTAGCCACGCTCATCCAACGTGAGCTCACCATACCGGTGTCTAGAACAATCCTGTGGTCAGATTCCACGACAGTACTCGCCTGGATCAAATCGGACTCATGCAAGTACAAAGTCTTCGTGGGAGTCAGAGTCACCGAGATTCAAGACTTAACCGAAGAGTTAACCGGAGAAACAGAGTGGCGCTACGTTGATACAAAACAGAACCCAGCTGACGTCATCACCCGGGGAATGCCCCTAGATGACCTCACCCGTCGCAATGTCTACAGTGACGGCCCAGCATTCCTAAAGCTCCCGGAAGGAGAGTGGCCCACGCCTATCCCGAGGGAAGCAAGTCAAGAGGAGGCTGAGAATAAGAAACCTATGTTCTGTGGATTGAGCACTGTTATCTCCGCAGACCCCAACATAGATGATTGCACTACCATAGAGAGTGCACAACAAAGGACATTCCTACTGCACTACCTACCGTCTCTACAGACCCGCCAGAAGTGGGTAAAGGAGAGAGACAATTTGACAGAAGGAACAGTCGTCATGATTATTGATCAATCACTGCCCAGAGCTATGTGGCCGGCCGGCCGCGTAAGCAAAGTGATCACCGGTGCCGACGGCAAGGTCCGAGCAGCTGAAGTGCTTGTCCAGGGTCGCACTTACACCCGTCCCGTGGCGAGGCTCATAGAACTGCCCCGACTCCCAGACACAATCGATGATGACCATGACCCTATAACCCTATGACTTTGTGAAGTTGACTGACCCCTACAGCAAACCCTTATGTGTAAATAGACAACGCGATTAATCTGTCTCTGCTTAACTGATTAGGTCTGGGACCAATCAGGGGGTGGCTGTTGTGAAGGGCCAGATTAAACCGAATATATATATTTATTTATGTATATATATTTAATTGTATTTGTATATTCTCTAATATTCCCTGATATCCCTTGTATATTCCTTGTACAATATGCATTGAATATCCATTCTAGCCTACTGAACATCCCATAATAGTCTCCATTCTACTATTGGTCGAGACCTTGGTGCCAGGCTGCCATACCCCCCAGACCCAGTTCAAACGTACCGCTCAACATGTACGAACAAGTCCTAGTTCCGCGTAGCAATCTGGCTACCGCACCACTAATGGTACTATTTGTTCATAGTGCGTATATATACTGCGCTACTAAAGTAGGACTTTCTTTTAGTCCAGTTTCTTACCCTCCAATAGAGTGACAGACGTAAAGCCTCCCCGCGACGCCACGTGTGGGAGTAAGGCCAAGTTCGGCCTACCATCGGTATTGAGACATCGTGTATATTAATATTTGAATAGTCATATTTGGCACTATATCGTCGAGTTGGACGTAGTCTATTAAGCTAATAATAGTCTATTCATATGTAGTGCTTCGTGCGGTGAGAATACTATCGTAGTCAGTACCCCCATCGTTTCGGGTAGAACTGGCTGCTTATCCAGGGTGGCCGACCCCATGTGAGGCTGCACCCGAGGAGCCCCAGAGCCGACGAGCGAGTGGACCTGCATACCGGATTATTCTACCGACGACAGCCCGCCTTCCCAGGCACGGATTATGCTTTGTATACAGTGATTATTCTATGGATAAAGACCAACACTGCCGTGTGTTGGAAACCCCCCCCCCGGAGAGGACGACAGGTGAGGAGACGCTCTACACGACGAGGTCGCTTCACGTCTCTCCATCGTGGACCGGAGGAAGCCGGCCCACAGAGAGTCCAACTGCTTTCATCTGTGGATCGAGGATCGCTGAGGCACCGAGCCGCACAACCGTGGGTTCTCCCAGGATACCCTCGGCCAGACGGATACAGCCAGACTCTACCCCCCCCCCCCCTTCTCCAGTTGTCTTACAAGCGACCGGAATCCCCCCCTAGTGTATCCAGTTCTATAATCATTAAAGTATCATTGCTATTATTCCTTAAATATTCCAGGTTGTATATTTACCGCCTGCGCCACCAGAGATTGGACGTTCTCTATTGATATACCAACGAATACTCATTTGCCATAAAAGTGCATCCTATTTCAAATCATAAATGTAATTAAGTGATTGCTCTACATACCTTTTGCTATGTATTAATTATTATTAAACGCAGACTTTCGACTTGGTACATTTGTGTTGGATCGTTTCATCTACGTGGGAGTGTTTACCATAATTATTTATGCCTAGTACTGGGTGGCCAGAGTCTAAAGTACAAGAGGTAGTGGTAGTAAGTATCATATCTAACAATACAGTCAGGGAATTGTACCCCTCAGTTACAGATATGATTGGTCGTGGTTTTGTAACCAAAGAAGACAATCACACATGTTGATTTTTATCCTTAAGTCATTGCTAGGTAAGCTGCCCTTATATATCTCCAGACTTCTGTCCTTTTATACTTGCTTTTTTAATACCAGACGAGCAGCAAATGGGATGCTTTTAAATGTTCCTCTGATGCAGTCAGAGCTTGGTAAAGCTGCATTCTCCCAATATGCTCCCTTTTTATGGAATACGCTGCAAGTAAAACTTTGTCTAGAGGCACTTCCTACTGTGAATGCTTTTAAAGGTATGCTACGATTAGCCCTTTATGAAACATGTAACTGTTTTACCTGATGCTATTGCTGATCTGATTATGCTCCTTGCCACTGCACAAATGGCCTTCTGTATTTATATTTGAATTGTATGTTTTTTGTTTAATGCCCTGTTTTATGTTGAAACTTGTTGTGTGCCGTGTTGGTCAGGACTCCCTGGAAGAAGAGATATTGTATCTCAATGGGACATTCCTGGATAAATAAAGGATAAATAAAAAATAAAAATAAAATAAAGTAACGGGTAACGCACAGCGCTTAGTCGACATCTCCTTTTATCAATTTGTTAAGCAACTTCTATTCCTGACATTATTATTTTCTTTTCATTGCAAAGGTAAAAAAAAAAACCATTTGCAGTTCCCCCCAGCTATCACTTTTGGGCACCATGGATAGGCAAAAATACCCGCCGGTCCAACATAGTAATCAACACTGAATTTGAGAAAGTCCGTCCTCAAAAACAAGCAGAGGGGCAGGAAATCACAGTCTCGGAAGACAGGCTCAGAAACGAGCTCTACAAACAGAAGGTTGATATTCTTTTTAAGTGTAAACTATATAGTATTAGCCTAATGAAGATTTATTTCTGTGCATTGATTAACATTTTACAACTTAAAACACTGGCTATTTCTTATATATTTTTCATGTCTTAGGTTTCTGTGATACGGAAGCTGTGTAAAGAATGTAAATTGGATTCCTCTGGGTCACGCACTGACCTCCTTCTGAGACTATCTACTGAAATTAAGTCGAGGCACACTTATGATAAAATCTTTGAGAAGATTTGGGCTGCCTCGGGTACGATACATTACAGTGCTGCTTTAGTGTTGCCTCTGGTTATTTAAAATGTATATCCAGAAAAGATATGCGAAGGGCATAATTTAACTTTGTCTAAGACTAACATGTATCGGTACTAAATACCTGTATGTCGATATGAATTGAAAATGGGGGACCCTGATGTAAACAAGACAAACATCTTTCTCAGGTCTGCATCCCCTTAACAATTGTGTGTATTGAGCCGTATGGCGAGTGCCATACCTTGCCATACCAGAACGACGCCCCTGAACTCAGCTCCCTCTTATATTTCTTCCAGTGCAAGTCTCTAAGCCTATTCACAACCCACTGTATTTTCTATTCTGATGTGGTTTGTGTCAAGTGTGAAAGTCACTTGTAGCCTAAGCAGAAGTAAGAAGAAAGGCCTAACCTGAACATTTACATTTAAGCTAAATCCAGTTGTGAAAAACAAATGGTGCTAAACATCCACTGTATTTGTCTTTAAAGGGGAACATCACCAGAATTAAGAATTCCATTATGTTATTTCCATGGCCTATAGAAAGTTCAATCAAGATTTGTGAACATGAGCTACTCTCTCCCAAGGCGAACAAACTTTTGATGTTATCAGGTCTAAAGTCTGGAGCTGCTCCTATAGACAACGAATGAGAGAATGATTTTGTGGACCCACATAATGTTTGTTTGAGTTTTTATACTCAAATATGCTTTATTCTATGGTAGTGTTTTCACTTCTGAAACAGAAAATGTATGTGTATACTCAGAACATTCCCCTGGGTGCTCTCAGTGTCACCTATACCATATTTCCAAATGCATTGTCTATAGCTCCAGAGTTTATACTTGATGGCATCACAAGTTTGAGTTTTAGCACTCCAGTTCCTCTCAGCCTTCCTACTGTCTCAATAAAGAACCTTCTCTCCTGTGTCTCCCTCTCAGCTTTCCTATCTACTCCTCCTTATTTGATACCCACAGCAGTTTTAACACAATCCCTGTGATTTTAGGTAGAAAATTAAACAATACAACACATGACTGCCTCCCGCCTCTCTTGGCAATGTTTATATATGTATTTAAATGTGGATATATTTACCTACCTACCTGATGAAGGACAGACCGACCCCAGTCCTACTAGCACCATGCTAGTTTATATGGAGAAGTGCTCCCTCGTGTGTGACAAAGTGGTACTACAACAACACTTAACTACTGAGAGAATTATTACCTGTCTACAGCCCATGTCTGCATATTGCATTTAGACACACAATAGATGATCAATGGTGTTAATCATTTTTAATAAACTGTAGCCTATTTTATACAATAGCATAGCCTACTGCTACAGATGTGAATAAACATAGCACAGTCGTTTTCGTGATTTGAAATACATGAAGTGAATTACTCATCTGCTCATTGAAATGTATTCATAGCGATCTACCAAAACAATGATGGCCGTAAGGTGAATTGCACTTTATAATCTTTTTTTAATTTGGTCTGTGTCGTATTCGATTAAATAGAATAATCTTCAGGACGAGGAGATAACATTTATATGTTTATTCAAAGGTAAGCATCGTTCAGCATGAGTGTAACTCCATTCACGGCTGGCAGCCAACTGCCTGTGAGGACCCCTGGTCATGTATACATAAGCAAGGTGCGCCTGGCGCGCCTGTCGTAAATGATATATTCACAGCATGAATAATATAGTAAAGATATATTCAAAGCATGAATATTACATCCTCCTTCTTTTAGAGAAAGCTTAATAAGCTATGAACAAAATTGAAATTAGGAATGGTTGTGCAATACTCTGTAAGAGTTTCTTTGTAAACAATAACAAGTGCGTTACCTGTGTCAGGACCAGGCAATGTAAACAGGTAGGATTAATGTTAAACATAAAGATTCATGTATCAAGGTATTACAGTTCGTATTGTGTGCCCTCTTATTCTGGATAGTCTGCTTTAATATTTGAATACTTCAGCTGTGAATAAGGTATGTATTCATGGCTTATTTGGTCGTGTCTCAACACTCTTACCATATGCAGTTCTTATTTGTAGAAGTAGCTTGCTAACAAAATGGGAATATATCGACAATTAAGCAAGGTAAGTAGGTCATAGATTCAACACATATAGTAAGTCATCATTTCAGCATACATTAATATTTGTTACATTTCACCACTTTTTTTTTTTTTTTTTCAATGGGGCAAATGGTGTTATAATAGGGCAGCGATCCGCCTGCACCCTGTACATTTATAGGTCTAAAATGTCCCGAGGCTTCACTGCTCGGCCGGATCTGGTGTAGTATGAAGCTGAGTTCTCTTCTGAGTCCTCTGGCAGTTCAGGGTCGTTGGTCTCCGGCGGTTGATCGACGCTCTCTGGACTCGGCATACCGTCGCTGTCCTGGAAGTGTTCCTCTTTCGTGTCCCTCAGGTGCCTGCGGTTGCGGCGGTATTCGCGTCCATCTTGGGTGCGAACGTGGTATGACCGCGCAGTGTCAGCTGGTTGTATGACTACTGCTGGCCTCCAGCGTCCAAGTTCTTGTAGCCTGACAGATTCACCACAATGTAGTGGGGGCAGCGGTCTAGCTGACCTGTCATAGTATTTCTTCTGGTGCTGTTGTCTTTGCACTCGTTTGTTATGTCCATCTTTTTGGCTTACTACCCCTGGCCGCAGCTGTTGGTTGGTGCTCGGGAGGGTTGAGCGTAGCCTGCGGCTCATCAACAGTTGTGCCGGCGATTTGAAGTTGTCGACTGGGGTATTACGATACTCCAGGAGGCTTAGGTACGGGTCTCTTCCGTCTGCCTTAGCCTTGTCCATGAGTGATTTTGCCGTCTTCACGGTTCTCTCCGCTAGTCCGTTGCTTTGCGGATAGTGTGGGCTTGACGTGACGTGTGTGAACTCCCACGACTTGGCGAATGCCTCGAACTCTTTAGACTTGTATTGTGGTCCGTTGTCCGAGACTATGGTCTCTGGGACGCCATGCCTGGCACAGGCTGCCTTTAGCTTGTGGATAACAGCTGCCGATGTGGTGCTGTGAAGTCTGTCTAGTTCGAAGAATCTGCTGTAGTAGTCGACGGTCACAACATAGTCCTGGTTGTTCCAGTTAAAGAGATCTGTCCCTACAACCTGCCAGGGGCGGTCTGGGATACGATGAGGCATCATGGGCTCCTTGGTGTTTGATGGGCGGCGCTCTTGGCATATTGAGCACTTCTCCACGACTTGCTCTATATGTCTACCCATTCCAGGCCAGAACATGATGTCTCGTGCTCTCAGTTTGCATTTTTCCATTCCCATGTGGCCTGCATGGATCTTGATCAGCATATCTCCTCTGAGGCTGGTAGGGATGACTATTTTCTCCCCCTTGAAAATTATTCCATTCGTCTTGGATAGTTCATCTCTGTGATTCCAGTATTCGGTAATGTTCTGGGGGCATTGTTTTCTTTCCTCAGGCCATCCCTCCAGGATAGCCTGGCTGAGCAACTTTAGCTGTGTGTCATTGTCTGTCGTTTCTCTGATCTCCTGTAGCCTGTCGTCATGTACAGGTAAGCTGTTGTACACCATGTGTACCTGAAGGTCCATCCCTTCACTGAGACCGTCGTCGTGAGAGGTGAGTGATTTCCTGGACAGCGTGTCGGCTACTGGGATGTCTTTCCCAGGGCGGTGCACGATCGTGAAGTTATACTTGTGTAGTTGCAGTATCATCCTCTGTAGCCGCGGTGGGGCTGCGGCGATCGGCTTCTTCATGATCGACTCCAGGGGCTTGTGGTCAGATTGCACCATAACATGGCGACCGTAGGCATATTGGTGGAAACGTTTGAATCCATAAAGGACTGCGTACATCTCCTTTTCGATTTGTGCGTAGTTGACCTCGCTGTCCGTGAGTGATCTGGATGCGTAGCTAATGGGCCTTCCTTCCTGCATCAGCACAGCACCCAGACCATACTTTGATGCGTCCACTTGTAAGCTGAGCTCCTTATCTGGGTCAAAGTAGATGAGGACTGGCCCAGGTTCACTGGTAAGTATGTCTTTCATCTTTTGGAATGCAGCGTCGTGCTGCGCGTCCCACAGGAATTCATTCGATTGTTTAAGCAGCTGTCTCATGGGTGCGTTGATCTCGGAGAGGCTCGGGGCGAATTTCGCCAGATAGTTGACCATACCTAGCACGGTTTCCAGTTCTGCACGGCTCTTTGGCGCCTCCATCTCCTTGATGGCAGCTATTTTGCCTGGGTCAGGCTTCATGCCGTCAGCTGAAAGGATGTGCCCGAAGTAGCTCACTTCGGTGGCTCCGATGGTGCACTTGTCTGCGTTGAGCCGAACGCCTCTCTCCCGTGATCTCACCATCATTGCATGTAGGTTCTTATCGTGTTCCTCTCTGGTCGCGCCATATACAAGGATGTCGTCTACTATAGCTGCTACTCCGTTCAGTCCCTCGTATGTCTCGTCGATTTTTCGTTGGAACTCGTCTTGGGCAGAAGCGAGCCCAAATGGTAATCGTAGGAATCTGTACCGTCCAAACGGTGTGTTGAACGTCATCAGCTTCGATGATTCTGTGGAGAGCTTGATGGACCAGTATCCCGACCTTGCATCCAGTACGCTGAAATAGCGTGCGCCTGTTAGTCTGGGTGTGATGTCCTCTAGTGTCGGCAGAGGGTAGTGCGGGCGCTTGATAGCCTTGTTTAGCTCCTTAGGATCCAAACATAGTCTGAGCTTGCCTGTGCGTGGTTTCTCAACAATGACCAGTGCACTGACCCACTCCGTTGGTTCGATGATTCTAGCGATGATCTGTGTGTCTTCCATACTCTGTAGCTCCTTCTTTAGTCGGCCACGCAGGGCGATCGGTGTCCTTCTCAGTGGGCAGACTACTGGCTTGGCGTCTGGGTCTATATGGATGTGACACTCTCCTGGGAATAGTCCTATCCCTTTAAACACGTCGTGGTATTCTTCCATGATGGACTGTTTATCTGTGTGTGCATTCACTGACAATACTAGTTTAATGAGGTCCATATTCAGACATGCCTGTAAACCTAGAACTGGGGGTGCCTGAGTGTCTACTATGTAAAAGTCTAACAACATGCCACGCTCTTTGTATTTACACTTTAACGTGCATGTGCCCTTTACCACTAGCTTCTCTCCACCATATCCTGTCAGTCTGCGTGAGGTAGGCTGTATTTTGCGTTTATCTTGTAAACTGTGATACTCTCTCAAAGGAATTACATTTACTTGTGCACCTGTGTCTAACTTAAATTTAAGCTCTGTGCCCTGTTTTCCTACTTGTATGTCTGCGAACGCTTGTTCTGTTGCATCAAACCGTCTGTCTGTCACGGTGTCTACATACAGTTCGTCTGACTCTTCTCCTGACTCAGAGCGCATGCTAATCTCGTGTACTGACTTTTTCTGGAAGCTACCGGCCCTGCAGACTTTGGCAAAGTGGTTCCATTTTCCACACTTCGTGCACTGTTTTCCCCTAGCTACACAGTTATCCCCTTCCTTGTGAGCTCTACCCCCACAGTATCCACAGTTCTTACGTGTGTCTGTGTCGCTCGCTCTGTTCGCTCTCTCTGTCCACTCTGCTCTGGGGCGATATCTCTGAGCGCTATGCTTCTGTTCATGTCTGTGCACCTCGTGCACGAGCTGCTCCTGCGCGCTGCACGTGGCGCCAGTAAAGCTCTTTATCTGTGATTGTGCTAGCTCGTGGGCTCTAGCTATATCTATCGTGTTGTCTAACGACAAGTCTGATCCTACGTTTAATAGTTTCTCTCTTACTTTTGCTGAGTGTATGCCAAACACTATGCGGTCTCTAACCATCTCATCATTGTTCACATATGCACAGTCTTTCACCAGTAGTTTCAATGCAGTGACAAATTGTTCGAATGACTCGCTCGGTTGCTGGGTTTTCTCATGGAATTTGTACCTGGCGAAGATTGTGTTCCTCCTTGGAAGTACGTATGCTTCGAAATTGTCATAGTAGCTCTTCAGTACCTTTGCTTCATCTGCACTGAGAGTCCATGTGTTGTGAATGTCTCTCCCTCTTTCTCCGCTCCACAATAGCAGGTAGCTACATTTCTCGTCCTCTCCTTTCTTCTTGAGTGGGCCCGAAAACATCAACTCCGCGTGCTGCCTGAACTTCTTCCATTCTCCCGGTAAGTCCAGAGAATCCCAATTCATCCGTGGCGACGGGACTCCGTTGATATCCATGTTCATCCTGCTTCTGACACCATGTCGTATTCGATTAAATAGAATAATCTTCAGGACGAGGAGATAACATTTATATGTTTATTCAAAGGTAAGCATCGTTCAGCATGAGTGTAAGTCCATTCACGGCTGGCAGCCAACTGCCTGTGAGGACCCCTGGTCATGTATACATGAGCAAGGTGCGCCTGGCGCGCCTGTCGTAAATGATATATTCACAGCATGAATAATATAGTAAAGATATATTCAAAGCATGAATATTACAGTCTGATGTGTGGGTTGGAGTTGAGTGAGGTCTGGAGAAATTCACACTATAATAAGTTACTATATATATGCATATTACGGAAGCCCTAAGAGGCCGTACATTCATACATTTTATTTGCTCCGTTTTCCCGTGATAACGAGTTAATTTAATTTGTTTTCTCGTGATAACGCGCTAATTTTCTCGAGAAAACGAAACGATAGTCTATATATATTAAATCACTGCAGGAAACATCATTCAATGTCGCAATGTCAGAGGAGCAGGTAGACCCGTTCGTGACTAAAAGCCCTCCCGGGAGCGTTAGCATGCTAGCGCTAGTGTGATCCCATTTCTCAGAACCTGTGTGTCACACTGTAAATATATCCATCGTCGGCACACTGCATTCAGCAGCCTTGGCAACCTCCCTCCCTGTTCCTCTCAGCTACGTCACGTCGTCTGTCTCACTCCTCACAGGGGTGGGGAAATGATACTGTGTATTTTTCCTTTGTTCATTCAGGCCCTATCATGTGCGTTAATACAGAAGATATTTTTATTTGCTTTTCTATTTTCAAATGTAGGCTAGTATGTGTGTACGGTTAATTGGAAAGGCCCAGTACTGAATCTTGGATTCACTGCATTCAGTAGCTTAGTAGTGATTTTCCTTTAGTTTGTTGTTGCCATGTTGGACAGAATCAGAAACCCTCCTTTTTTCGTGTGTGAAGCCTATTAGAATGCCTGGAGCTGGACACGTTGTTGGAGGGCTGTTGGGCCATCACACCATTGCATGAGGGAGCTGCACATAACACATCTTCACTCCAGGAGATTTGTTTGTTCTTTCTTGAAATCCTCCTCACAGTTTGCTATAGTCTTAGCTTCATCCCTGTTGGACTTTCCCCATTGTTCTAGGCTTACTACTGCCACCCAGTGGTTTCACTGTGGCATGTCATCTGCTTAATTACATCTCTTGGGGTTCCGTTGCTCAGTGTAGAAACCCTTTCATGTCAAACGTAATGTTTTGTGTTACAAAAAAGAAATGGGAAGATGAATCCATTGATGTTTAAACTGAGACAAATTATATCACATGTCTGTTCAGAGTCCCGCTGAGTATTACATCACATTAGTCAAGCGAACGCAGAGAGACACTATTGGCAGTGTGTGTCTCTGTGTGTGTCTGTGTGTGTCTGTGTGTGGCAGTGTGTGTCTGTGTCTCTTCCACTCAGGGGCGTAATTTGCGGGGGGGTCCCTGGAAAATGTCCCCCGCATGATTTCAGAATGCAGTATTTGTCCCCCCCATGTTTTCCAAACCGCTGCAACTGCGCAGCCTGGCGGCCAGCACTGTGACTCGCTACTACACAGTGCCGGCACTGCAGATTTACCCTACTCTTGGAATTCATTGCCAGATCCTCAAAGTCATACATAGGGGCGCTGTCTCGATAATGCAGTGTTATTAAAGCAGCGTGTAGCCGACGCATGAACCAGTTGGAACTGGAAATCCGTTGGTAAAGAAATAGCGGCCTGGAATCATTTTTGGGACGCTCTGTCTCAATTCGCAGTAAAGGAATATATATCTGCGGTTTCCCTGGCGGATGGCGAACAAGCCAGCTGATTCTACTATGAGTCATGACATTTGACATAGTCTATGACATCATACTTAACTTAAACTTGAACACGGAGGCAGTTACAAGAACTATCCTCCGAGCCCCCGGGACTCGGGAGGATACTTGTATCATAAAATATTCTCGTCAGCAGTCTCCTCTGTGTGTCTTTGTTTTTTAGTTTGTTTGTGGCAGAGACTTAGGCCATGGTTAGACTAGGTGTTTTTGTTTTTGTTTTGTTGCTGAATGAATACGTTTGCTGTCCCAGTTAAATAGAAATGCCGCTTTGGCAGGAAAACGCGTTGCCCTACTGACAACGCTGAAATTGTGTTTCCGTTTTGGATACTCGCCAAAACTCGCCGACAACGTGTCGTGTAATCTGCGCGGAGCCGTTGTTGCTCAACGCCCATGCGCAGTAGATACCGACATCTGCGTGCCCTCACCAACGTCCGGTGACGACAGAGCTGTCCCAAATAGCTGCAGCTACCATGTGTTGTCAAGTTATTGTTATAAGGACCCCAGTCCAAGCTACAACAGTCTGCATTCCCTTAACAATTGTTTGTATTGAGCCGTATTGTATTGTACCCATTCTGCAATATGTTAAATAAAGTTTACATCCATTCATTCTGCTAGCATTAACGATTGCATGAGCAGCTGGCTAACGTGAGCTAACGTTAGCTACCAGACCCTGTTAGCTCAGAGCTCCTCTTTCAATCTTAACAAGCATTAAACAAAATGGCCCAGTCATCTATTCACCTTTGTTTAATACATGAGGCGTTGTCTAATGTTATCTAGCTACTGATAGCTCCTGATATCATCAGTTTGGTGCTGGCTGGCTAACATGAGCTAACGTTAGCTGCTAGCCACAACGCTATACTGTTATAATGGCATATCCCTATCGCGTTAGCATGTAAGCTAACAAAATCGGCGATCTTTTTGTGAGACTAAACTATCCGCTCTTGGTGGTCAATTGTGTTAGTTTTGTTTCATCAACAAATGAGAGGCAGAACACACAGTGAATGTATCCGTTTTGTTTATTGCACTTTTATTGCACTTTCTTTGCTGAAAAAGAAATGCTACATTGGCTAAATGGCTCACGGAGGCATTTAAAGATGGTGGCTTGTTGATTTTTTTGCAGGAAGTGTATTGGCAAATCCAAGGTAACTACCTCCCTGCGCATGCTCAGTGCTGAATTCGAGACGCGATCCGTTGCGGTCTGACCACGCCTCGTTCTGACAAAACGAAAGTGCTCAGGTCGCAAAACAAATGTCTAACTCGCCTGCCACTATGTTGCACTCTGGAAAGCGAAACTGATCTTGAAAACAAAACGAAAATACCCCTGTGTCTAACCGCAGCCTAGACAGGGGTTCTCAACCTTTCTGCTGCCAAGGCACCCCTGTGTTCAATAAAATATTCAAGGGGACCCCTACATACGATATAGACTTTTCCGCTCCTGTCTTTTTTGCTACAATGATGACAAAAGTGCTTGTTTTCAAAATAATGTTTATTTAAGAAACCGGGAAACACATTTGTGTGCAGGCTATATAATGCATTATTAACAGGTGTTTCAGGTCTAAATGGCTTAGTACTGTTGACATTACACTGCTTGTAGTAATAAATCAAATAGCATATTTCTTTAAATAAAATTACAGAAAATTATCACTAAACTGCTATCTGTTGCAGCTGCACACTTCTCCATAAAAATAGCATATTTGGATAAGTGTGACCATTTCTCAAAAACAGAAAATCATGTATTTTTTTTAAATACAGAAAAGGATCACCAAGTTACCATTTCTCAAAAAATATAAATAAATACAGAAAATAAGCACTTGTTCACTCAGTGGACATTTCTAGCTCAATGCGAGGTCTGCTGCTGCTGGCTAATAATACGGTCAATACGTGGGGAGATCTTTGACAAGGCAACACGCTTGTCATCCTCAAGGCTCAACTTGGCCTTATATTTTGTTTTCAGAGCTGTCATGGATGAAGCCAGCTTCACACAGATATGTGGTGCTGAATGGTATCAACACCTTAACTGCTGCATCATGAGATACTTGGTACTCAGCACCACACTCAAACTAGCTCTCCAGGTGGTATCAGATGAGATTTCAATGAGTTCTTCCAAGAGTTTGGATGGAGATGTGTCAGGAAGCTTTGTCTCAATGTTGTCTGTAAAGTTTTTTTTTTATCCAGAGTAACTTG
This sequence comes from Notolepis coatsorum, assembly GCF_963971535.1. NCBI lineage: Eukaryota > Metazoa > Chordata > Actinopteri > Aulopiformes > Paralepididae > Notolepis > Notolepis coatsorum. The sequence goes on along the minus strand of NC_140179.1, from coordinate 7,532,910 downwards.
GTGACCCTTTTCTGTGTTTTATTAAATAATGATTTTCAGATTTTGAGAAATGGTCAAACTTATCCAAATATGGTATTCTCATGGGAAACAGTGCAGCTGCAACAGATAGCACTTTAATGATACTTTTCTGTAATACAAAAATAATTAAAAAAAAAATAATAATAATAATCTCAAGGCACCCCTGGCAGCTCTCTGCGGCACCCTAGTTGAGAACCGCTGGCCTATAAGACAGATTCGGGGTCTCCGCCCTTGAAAGGTGCGTCTCCCTGAGGCTTCTCGTAGTCTAGCATTTCCTGGGTCGTCTCCTCTCCTTTCTTGAGAGCCTCCTCCTTCTCACTCCTCTTGCGCCTCGCCTCCACCCAGGGTATCAGACACAGCACGGCTCCTCCGATGATGGGGGGGATACCTGCCAGGTAGAAGGCCACGTCGTAGCTCCCCAACCTGTCTCCCAGGTAACCTGCGATGAGAGGTCCCACGGTCATGGGCACGGACATTATGCCGAGCATGAAGCCGATGGCCTGTGAAAAGTCATTGGAGCCCACCAACTCAAAGATGATGGGCGCCATGATGCCGCTCAAGCAGCCGTCGAACAGCCCCATCAGCAGGCACACAGCGATCAGGCCGCCAAAGACGTGACAGAGGGGGATCATCATGGACATCAGGCCGATCACGAACAAGGAGGACACCTGTAGATAGACTTTGTTGACACCCTGGACGTAGTCTACCACCCTGCCGAAGATGAGGTTGCCCACTGTGGACGTTATGCCGATACACATGAGAAGAACCTCCTTGTTGGCGTTCGTCCCGAAGCGCTCCTCCACGTGTTTCATCAGGTGAACGTAAGGCACAAAGTAGCCGAAGAGGGCGGCGGGTATGCCGAACACCCAGATGCGGTATCCCAGGGACCTCCAGATGTTGCGGAAGTTGAAGATCTCACCGATGGGCTTGTTGGGCCGCAGGGGCGTGTAGGTGAACCCGGCCAGCATGAGCACGAACATGAAGATGCTGAGGACACGCATGGTGTTCTGGAGACCCACGCTGTCCAGCAGGAGGGGGAGCAGGAAGGCCACCATGATGGTGAACACGTTGCCGCCGGTCGCCACGATGCCGCTCACTAGGCCCAGGCGCTTCTTGAAGTAGTGGGGGAGGATCACCAGGCTGGGCTGGTAGGCAAAGGAGCAGCCGCAGCCAAACACGATGCCATAGGTGAAGTACAGGGCACCGAGGGACTTGACAAAGGAGCTGGCCAGGAGGCCCACCAGGGCCACGGCGGCCCCGCCCACTGCTGTCACTCTGCAGCCCAGGATGTCTGTGAACACACTGGCGATGGGAGAGCAGAACAAGATCATGCCCATGGAGAGAGAGCCCACCAAGGCTGTTCTGGATCGCTGGTTGGCATCATCTTCGGTGCCAAATTCTTTGATGAGAGACAAGAAAAGGATGCCAAAGGTGTTTTGTATCATAAACACCGAGCCGTCACACCACATGGCAGCCAGCATGACGACCCAGCCCCAGCCTCCCTCGGGGGGCACAAACTCTGCTGCCTCCTCAGGAGCCCCAGTGGCCGGCTCCCGGACGGGTACCTTGGTTTCACCACCATTCTCCTTCTTCTCCTCTGTCTCTTCTTCTAGGCGCGTCTCGTCCATCACTGCTCTCTAGTGCTGTCTTCTGGAGCAGGTAAGTTCTCACTGTAACTCCCTCTACTTGCAATGATGACAGCAACACGTTCTTGATATTACTGATTGGATTTATTTCAATCCGAACCGTGAGAACTGTGAAACACATACATGAAACAATAAATCACAGCTCAAACAATAACAACATACATCCATATTATCGGAGCAAAGCGTTTATTTTGTACATTATCTAACGTTAACACGAACCTAAACTAACGTTACAACTAACCTAAAGTTAGTTTAGGTTTGTGTTAACGTTAGATAATGTACAAAATAAACGTATTCCGCTGCTATAGACCAGGGGTTCCCAAACTTTTCAGGCCGGGACCCAGAAAATAAGGCGTCAGAGAGCCGCGGCCCAATGCACATCGTCAGGCTTTTTTTTCTTTTTTTTTTGCCTGCCGACCGATTTTTTAAGCCAAATATCACTTCAATCCTATTAAGTTAGTTCAAGTTAGTTATTCATTTATATGTGCTATTTATGAGAGGGCTAACTTGTTGCAAAATAATAATGATAATAATAATAGCCTCATTAAAATACTATTATTGCTTCGGTTGTTTTCAGCGTTTTATGTGCATAATCTGTTATTTAGTTTGAAATGTTCGTTGAATTAGCCGATTTTTCGTTTTTATTTATTTATTAAGTTAATATAAAACCATATAGTGACATTTTAGAATACAATAGAATAGAATTTTAGAATACAACTAGAAACACTGTCCTGACCTGCTTCTAAGTTCAGTGGCATTAAAAAAAAAAAAAAAAAAAGGGGGGGGTTTTGGATTTTATTTTTTATTTTTTTTAATCATCTTGCGGCCCTCCCGTGGCTGCTCGCGGCCCACCCTTGGGTCGCGACCCCGACTTTGGGAACCACTGCTATAGACGTCGCTCTTTTATTTTGAAACCCCCCAGATAGGAAGTCATTGCTCTCGTTATTTGCTTTAGTGTCTGCCCGGTTCTGTGTTTGTTGGTTAGCTCCGTTAGCTAGCAGCCTATCAAGACCAGCCATTGGAATACTGTTTTCTAAATTGGGGAGGCTTTTAATCGTCAAGGTAAGAGGATTTTAAGTCATGGTATCCATAAACTTCAATCGGTTCGGATCCTTTGAATGAATGAGAATGTCAACAAACACGGCTTCATGTTGAAATCACTGACTGCGCCCAGAGAGGAGTGGTTAGGCAAACAAATTTTCAGAGTATATTTGCTTAGAAAACGTAATTGTCTAATTCAATAATTTTTTATTTCTCCACATGGTAAATACACAGGTCACAACATGTTTACAGGAACGTTTTGGAGTTGTATTTGGAGTGTATTTCGTGACTGTAGGGAACTTGAGGCTACAACTCTGCCCCACTTCCAGTGATGAAGCTAAGCTACGCTAACGGAGCGGCTGTTCCCTAAGCCTAATGCATGCACAGAGACAAAAAAGGTATGTATCTTCTTGTCTAACTCCAGGGAAGATGTTAAATAAGCGAATTTCCCAAAATGTTGGAGTTTTCCAGAGAGAAATTAGATTTTTCAATGGCCTCTCTGCTGTTTAGTTTAGCAAGCCACAGCGGCGTTGTCCCAGCTGAAACGTATAAAAGGGAACCTGTGTTGAAAAACCATTGTGCCCCCCCCCCCCCCCCCCCCGAGAACATTTTATGCCCCCCCACTCATTTGTTTCTGCAGCCTGGTCTGTATTCAAGTAGAACAGCTAGCTAGCTGTTGTGGACACTCACCGTTCCACAGCAGAACGGTAGGCAAGGCACCTTGGTTGACAAATGCAGGTTTCAGTCTATGTGTTGTAGGATAGACAATCTATCTATCCTGTCTCAAGATGCACAATTACTGTTCTGTAGTGTGGGCTTCTGCTTCAAAGCAGTCGCTAAATAGGTTACAAGTGGTACAAAATAAGGCAGCAAGACTCGTTCTTGGTTGTTCATATAGGACTAGTGTTGTTCAAATGCATGAACGTCTTAGTTGGAGGAGTGTTGAGAAAAGACTTTCTGCCAACCTTTTAATTTGTTTTCATAAAGTGATCACAACCCACAGTCCTAAATATATCACGGATAAAATAATTTACGCCTCAAATGTGCACATGCATTTTACCAGAGGGGCAAGTAGAGGGCAGATTATTCTACCCCATACAAACACTAACAGTATGCAAAGAACAGTTTTATATAGGGCTATTAGGGCATGGAATTATCTTCCAAGTGACATACGTGACATAAGAGGTGTAGCAAGCTTCAAAAATAAATTAAAATCTTACATGTAGCCAATATTGACAATGCTGAGATATGCAATATGTTACCGTTGATGTACATATTTAGATATAATTTGTGTTATAGTTTGTGTGTTAATGTTGTTGTGGTTCCTTGGTTGGTACGTCTTGCTATGTTGTGTTTCCTTATTTGGTATGTCTTGCTATGTTTTAATTGTATTATGTTTTAATTGCAATGTATATGTTGTAATGTTTTAATGTTGTCTTGGACCCCAGGAAGACTAGTTGACGTCTCGGCGTCAGCTAATGGGGATCCTTTGCTAATAAACAAAAACAATGAGATCTTCTTCTTCTTCTTATTTGGAATTTCCGGCAGTGTAGACGCATCGTGGCGTATTACTGCCCTCCACAATTCTTGCTTCGCCCACACTTGAGAAAGTTTACACTCCTCTTCTTCTTCTTCTCATCTTCAAAACACATTTCTATTGTCTCTGTCTCCTTCTTCTCTGCTCCTCTTGTCATACAATCACAATACAAACATCATCTCCTCTCTTCTTCTTCTTCTTATTTGAATTTCCGGCAGAGTAGACGCATCGTGGCGTATTACTGCCCTCCGAGAGAATTGTTGAATATATATAGAACACAAATGTTCTAGAATGTTCTATTATGATATCATACTGTGACACAGGGGCGTATCTAGACCCAGCACTTCAGTAGGGCACAGAAGGGCACCAAAAAAATTTGGCCGGTTTTGGCCGGTTTGTGGGCGAAAATGGGTGGATTTTGTAACTATTTTTTTTTAACTTTATTTCGGTTTTAGGGTTAGGTTAGGGTTATGTTATTTAATTATTTTGGGGAGCCAGCCCCCCAAACTCCTGAAATGCATAGAAATCTATGAAATAAATAAAACAATCTGACATTTATATTAAAAAGAGCTAGCCACCCAAACCCCTAAAATACATAGAAATCTATGCATTTTGGAACAGTTACTATATATATAGTCAAGAAAGCATTTAGTCATACTTAAAGTTTAAAGTGCTTTACTTGCATTGAACATTGCATTGAACATTGAACATTGAGGAGACATCATTAGAAAGTGTAGCACTTGTGTTAATAACAGTAACAGCTGTTTGCCACGGGCACAGTTCTAGGTTCGAATGCGACGAGTAATATGCACAATTAAAAGAATAGTAGACCAGAGGCAGAGGTATAACAATAACCGGTGTTTTAATTAAAAGCGCGCTAGATAAACAGTAATAATACATACATAATCTGGTTGAGACTTGCGGCTTTAGTCGGTTGGTTAGTCCGGTCCGTCTGGGCGATGTTGCTGGTTCGGAGGTCGAGGCGGAAAGAGGACTGGCTGCTTGAGAGCTAGCTGTTTTTATAGGAAACCAAGATGTTCCGGAACGTTCTATATGACATCATAGGATGACATCACAAAAGTTCCAGAACCTTCTATCATGACATCATACGCTGGTTCTAGACTGTTTTACGTTCTATATACAGGAAGTGGGACCTCAGTGGTAGCTCACAGATAAACAGGAACTATTTATGTTCCTATGCTAGTTATGAATCTGAACCCTGGGTTACAAAAGCACAATGTATGTTTCCATAGTTACGCAGATGACACACAATTGTACATCTCCGCTGAACCAAATGATCACACAGCTATAAACTCCATTTCCGCCTGTCTCTTAGCAATAAACAAATGGATGACGAACAACTTCCTAAAATTAAATGAGGGCAAAACTGAAATCCTACTAGTCGGTCCTATAACAAAAAGAGAAATGTTACAGAGCAATATGGGGCAACTTACTCCTTGGATCAAACCCGAAGTTACAAGTAAGTAACCTACACTGGCTTCTGGTAACATTTAGAATTAATTTCAAGGTCCTCCACCTCCTCCTTATATACAAAGTATAAACATTGTGATCATCTACTACTGGTCTATTGAAGGTTCCAAGCCAAAGTCTAAAGAAAATCAGGGATGCAGCCTTTGCTAACTATGCACCAAAGTTATGGAACACACTACCTATGGACATTAGGGAAGCTAGATCTCTTAATATTTTCAGAAATAAGCTAAAAACGTACCTCTTCACCATAGCCTTCTAATACACCCCGCTGTTGATTGTACTGTAGCACTATTTTACTCTGGCCATTCTATTGCATAATTTTACTACTTCAAAACACATTTCTATTGTCTCTGTCTCCTTCTTCTCTGCTCCTCTTGTCATACAATCACAATACAAACATCATCTCCTCTCTTCTTCTTCTTCTTATTTGAATTTCCGGCAGAGTAGACGCATCGTGGCGTATTACTGCCCTCCGAGAGAATTGTTGAATATATATAGAACACAAATGTTCTAGAATGTTCTATTATGATATCATACTGTGACACAGGGGCGTATCTAGACCCAGCACTTCAGTAGGGCACAGAAGGGCACCAAAAAAATTTGGCCGGTTTTGGCCGGTTTGTGGGCGAAAATGGGTGGATTTTGTAACTATTTTTTTTTAACTTTATTTCGGTTTTAGGGTTAGGTTAGGGTTATGTTATTTAATTATTTTGGGGAGCCAGCCCCCCAAACTCCTGAAATGCATAGAAATCTATGAAATAAATAAAACAATCTGACATTTATATTAAAAAGAGCTAGCCACCCAAACCCCTAAAATACATAGAAATCTATGCATTTTGGAACAGTTACTATATATATAGTCAAGAAAGCATTTAGTCATACTTAAAGTTTAAAGTGCTTTACTTGCATTGAACATTGCATTGAACATTGAACATTGAGGAGACATCATTAGAAAGTGTAGCACTTGTGTTAATAACAGTAACAGCTGTTTGCCACGGGCACAGTTCTAGGTTCGAATGCGACGAGTAATATGCACAATTAAAAGAATAGTAGACCAGAGGCAGAGGTATAACAATAACCGGTGTTTTAATTAAAAGCGCGCTAGATAAACAGTAATAATACATACATAATCTGGTTGAGACTTGCGGCTTTAGTCGGTTGGTTAGTCCGGTCCGTCTGGGCGATGTTGCTGGTTCGGAGGTCGAGGCGGAAAGAGGACTGGCTGCTTGAGAGCTAGCTGTTTTTATAGGAAACCAAGATGTTCCGGAACGTTCTATATGACATCATAGGATGACATCACAAAAGTTCCAGAACCTTCTATCATGACATCATACGCTGGTTCTAGACTGTTTTACGTTCTATATACAGGAAGTGGGACCTCAGTGGTAGCTCACAGATAAACAGGAACTATTTATGTTCCTATGCTAGTTATGAATCTGAACCCTGGGTTACAAAAGCACAATGTATGTTTCCATAGTTACGCAGATGACACACAATTGTACATCTCCGCTGAACCAAATGATCACACAGCTATAAACTCCATTTCCGCCTGTCTCTTAGCAATAAACAAATGGATGACGAACAACTTCCTAAAATTAAATGAGGGCAAAACTGAAATCCTACTAGTCGGTCCTATAACAAAAAGAGAAATGTTACAGAGCAATATGGGGCAACTTACTCCTTGGATCAAACCCGAAGTTACAAGTAAGTAACCTACACTGGCTTCTGGTAACATTTAGAATTAATTTCAAGGTCCTCCACCTCCTCCTTATATACAAAGTATAAACATTGTGATCATCTACTACTGGTCTATTGAAGGTTCCAAGCCAAAGTCTAAAGAAAATCAGGGATGCAGCCTTTGCTAACTATGCACCAAAGTTATGGAACACACTACCTATGGACATTAGGGAAGCTAGATCTCTTAATATTTTCAGAAATAAGCTAAAAACGTACCTCTTCACCATAGCCTTCTAATACACCCCGCTGTTGATTGTACTGTAGCACTATTTTACTCTGGCCATTCTATTGCATAATTTTACTATCTATTCTACTATTCTATTATTGCACTGTATTATTGGTGTGCAAACCAGTCAACTTACAAAAAAGAGCCTGTTGGAGGATTTCAACAAGATAAATGCAGTGCAAAATATTTCACTATAATATTTCAAAGCGAAGTAAAAAATATTATAATAATTATTTGATCATGTTAAATGATCATTTGATCATGTTAAAAAAGGGAAAATAAAAAACATTTGTTAAAAAAAAAAAAAAAAAAAAAAACATTTTTTATTTTTTATTTTTTATCACTGGGGCACAGATGATCATCAGTAGGGCACGTGCCCTAGTGATAGTGGTCTAAATACGCCGATGGTGTGACATCACAAATGTTCTAGAATGTGCTATTATGACATCATACTGTGAGATCACAAATGTCCTAGAATGTTTGATTATGACATCATACTGTGACATCACAAATGTTCTAGAATGTTTGATTATGACATCAGACTGTGCCATCACAAATGTTCTAGAATGTTCTATTATGACATCATACTGTGACATCACAAATGTTCTAGAATGTTTGATTATGACATCATACTGTGACATCACAAATGTTCTAGAATGTTTGATTATGACATCAGACTGTGACATCACAAATGTTCTAGAATGTTCTATTATGACATCATACTGTGCCATCACAAATGTTCTAGAATGTTCTATTGACATACTGTGACATCACAAATGTTCTAGAATGTTCTATTATGACATCATACTGTGACATCACAACGGAACATGTTTGAGTCCATTTGAATAATAATAAATAATATGTATGGTAAGGCTGTCCCCGAAGCCTATACTAATACCAACGCATTTGTGCGATTTGCGAATCCGATTGGCCACTGACGTTTCTGGTCATGTGACATGTGCACCAATCGTGTGACGGCAAGTTCTTTCGACGGTTAAGCTTAGGCACTCTTTCGAAGTTGGTTAACACTTTGAATGCCAGCCACGACATAACACGTGTTAGCAGTCCGCCCCCTGAATGCCCAGCATGACAATTAGCGTGATTTTTTTTTATTAGCGATCTGAATTCATATTTCATCAACCGAGTCTACCGTTGGGAAACCAGCCCCATCAGGAGCTCAGATGTGAAAAAAGCGCCTCATATCGTCTCCCAGATGGTAATGCACCCTTTTGGAATGGACTCAATGAAAATGGATGAGACATTTTTTTTCGGAATCCACATTTTACTTCTCAACCGGAGATGATCCCAGTCATTGTGGAGCCTCAGCATGTAATATGTGTTTTACAGTATAGGTTGGATCAATAAAAGGATAGATTTTTGGAATGGCGATCAGGTATTGGAATAATCTTTTTGGATACCATCTGATCTCAGTTAAGGAATCTATTTTACCAGTCTTAGGATAATCAGACCTGTTTTCACAGAGATATAAGCTTTTCCCCTATGTGTCATATGGCTGTTTGGCTGTGCGAGCGATCAGGAAATATATCAGATCAGATATCAGATTGCGGCCCCAGCGTGCATACGTACACATATACTATCGATAATCTAGCGTTTATTTGAAAACAATTCATAAATAGGCAGAAAAATTAGAACGTTTTTGTGTATTCTAGAATATTCCGTTTATTATGGAATATTTTTATTTTCCTTGAAAACGAGGGCGTTTCAAGATGCTATAAAACGGAAATGAACCGATAAAAAAACAATCCGCTTGGACAATGTTGACTGGAAAATGAGTCATTGATAAGCGATAACGCTAACATTGAAGTGGATGGTGGGCATTCAAGCACTAAATCGTGCGCCCCCTGCTGGGCACTGAAAGTGTTAAGGTTAGAGTTTGTCTTAGAGCGTGACGGCAAGTTCTTTCGACGGTTAAGCTTAGGCACTCTTTCGAAGTTGGTTAAGGTTAGAGTTTGTCTTAAGAGCATGGCGATAGAACGCCAGGTAGTTTGCAGGCTGTTCAACGCGGAAATGGGCAAAGACACAGCTCGTCACGCTATTGGGTGCAAATGTCACATGACCAGAAACGTCAGTGGCCAATCAGATTCGCAAATCGCACAAATGCGTTGGTATTAGCATATACGCGTCCCCGAAGCCTGTTTTTGGGATTCAAACTTTGTCAGGGTTCTTCGAACGGACATTCGAACCTTCATTTTTTAAGCTAAATGTTTTTAAAACACAAAGGACACCTCTTTCCTATCGTAGTAAGGTAGACAATGAGCTACAACCTTGTTTTCACCTAAACGAGCCGTCCTCGGAGCTGTACATTTAATAATATTGATCTCTATGTGCAGTCGGCTGTGAGGCAAGTGCGCAGCCAGGGACCGTCTAAAAAGTGCAACACCGAAAAGAGACACTACAAAAAGATTCAATAACTTCACTGTCATACAATATGGTCTGATATTAACATTCAGTATTCAATATTGTCTGATTCAATATTAACATTCAGTAATCAAGTAGAACAGCTAGCTAGCTGTTGTGGACACTCACCGTTCTACAGCAAAACGGTAGGCAAGGCACCTTGGTTGACAAATGCAGGTTTCAGTCTATCTATCTTGTCGCAAGATGCACAATGAGATCTTCTTCTTCTTCTTCTTCTTCTTCTTCTTCTTCTTCTTATTTGAATTTCCGGCAGAGTAGACGCATCGAGGCGTATTACTGCCCTCCGCAATTCTTTTTATGGGCTCTTCTTCTTCTCCTTCTTCTCCTTCTTTTTCTTCTTCTACTGGACCCCGTCATCACCTACATTGTCCATTGGAGTGCAGCTACTGCTGCTACTTCCTGTCTGAGCCCCCCTCCGCGGGATTTCTTATACTACACTAGTGGTGTTCCATCTTTAGGCCTCTTCAACTCACACTTTCTCCTTCTTCTCTGCTCCTCTTGCCTGTCCAATACTAATACATACACTAACGCTATATCCTCTGGTACAACTCTGAAGCATGCAGAAATGTCAGCACTGCCTCTGTGATCAACTGGTGGTTCTCATTATCCATGCCAAATAATGATTTAAGAGAGAAGGAAGATACTCCCAGCTCTACCAGACTTTTATAAAAGATTTCCCTCTCTTTCCTATACCTTTCACATTCTAGGAAGACATGCCCGACAGTTTCAGTCTCTCCACATTCACACACCCCATCTGGATGTTTGCCCACAATGAACAAGCTACTGTTCAACCCACAGTGCCCCAGCCTCAGTCTACACATCTTCACCCTATCACTCCTTGACCCATATCCCTCCACCTTGATCTTGACCCGAGGCTGCAGAGAGAAATAGTGCCTTCCCTTGGTCCCCCTTTCCCACTCATCCTGCCACTCAGCCTCAACTCCTTTCTTTATCTTATCTCTGAGTTCTACTCTTCCCATTGAAATACCTATCTCTTCCTCCCTTCCCAGGCTCTGTTTGGCAAGGGAGTCAGCCATCTCATTCCCCGCAATCCCAGCGTGTCCCGGGACCCAACAAAACTCCACTGACCAGCCTGCCTTCGCAATCCTATATAAAACCAACATTATTTCCTGAATGAGATCAGGGCGAGCTTTAGACCCACCTGCACTCAGAGCCATCAGTGCAGCAGCCGAGTCAGAGCATATAATCACCTGGCTTGGTCCCACTTCCTCCACCCACCACAATGCCCAGAGGATGGCAAGCAACTCTGTCACAAATACTGAGCTGCCATCGGATATTCTTTGTCCCTTACCGATCCCTAACCAAGGCACCCACCACCCAAATCCTGCCCTCCCACTTTCAGGATCCACAGAGCCATCAGTGTACACCTCCAGAGCCCCTGATTCCAGAAGGAACCTCTCTATTTCCTCCACAATCTCGCCCTTATCCTCCTCCTTCAAGAACCTAAGTTCAATGACTCGATCAGGCAATAGCCAAAATGGCACTGATAGCCACCGAGTGTGCTCCGCCACTCCCCCCTGATGCAGTCTCAACTTCCTGGCCCACTGATCAATACTGGCCAAAAAAGGTTTATACTTATCCCCATCTCCTGAAAGTAAACACCTAGCTGGGAAGGACAGACTTGTCCCACTCAATTTTGCCCAGTACTGTAGCCCTAACTTTACTCTCCTCAGGTTTAGGGGCAACTCCCCCATTTCCACCAATAGTGCTGAAGCAGGGGTGGTCTTAAAAGCTCCACAGCAGATTCTCAAAGCCTTGCACTGAAGCACATCCAGCTTTCGCAAATTAAACTTGGCCGCAGAGCCGTACACATAACAACCATAATCAATTGTTGACCTGATCATCGCCTGGTATATCATGCACGTGGTCTCTCTATCCGCTCCCCACCCACTCCCAGCCAAACTTCTCAGCACATTCACTATTCTTTCACACTTTGCCAGGATTTTCTCTATATGAACAGCCCAATTCAATCTTTCGTCAAACCAAACTCCCAAAAATTTAAACACCTTTACTCTCTCTAAGGGAGATCCATACATAACCAGCCTTCCCCTAGGCACCCTCTTTCTAAAACCAAAAATCATATAATTAGACTTAGAGGCGGATATTTTAAAACCCCACTTGTCTCCCCATTCCTCTACATCCCCCAGAGCTCTTTGTACCTGCTTTAAACAATACTCAACATTCTTCCCTCTTTTCCATATGGCCCCATCGTCCGCAAATAAAGACAACCCATATCCTTTTCCAATTTGCCCAAAAATGTCATTAATCATCACATCGAAGAGGACCGGGCTAATCACGCTTCCTTGCGGGGTGCCATTTTCTATTTTTACAGTTTTTGAGGTTTGCCCCCCCACACGTACTTGGATCGTCCTGTCTAATAGAAAATCCTTTATCCAATTAAACAATCTCCCTCTAACTCCTAGGTCATACAATTTCAAAAGCAGCCCCTCTTTCCACAAAGAGTCATACGCCTTCTCAATATCCAAAAATACACTTATCACTACTTCCTTATTGTCAAAAGCCTGTCTAATGTCCTGGTCTAGAACAGCTACTGATTCCATTGTAGACCTGCCATTTCTAAACCCATTCTGATACCCAACATAAAGATCCTTACTTTCTAAAAAGTAAACTAATCTATTAGTAATCATCCTTTCCATAATTTTACACAATACAGACGTCAAGGCTATGGGTCGGTAAGACCCTGGGTCAGCCGCTACTTTACCTGGCTTCAAAATAGGAATGATGACGGCATGCTTCCACTCCTTTGGCAAGCAGCCTTCTAGCCACACATTATTAAACAAACCCAGTATTTCAATCATTACAAATTCGTCCAAATTCTTAAATAATTCATAGGATAATCCATCTCTGCCAGGCGTCGTATTTGCACCAGCCTGGATAGCATCCCCTAACTCTTTCATTGTAAAGTACAAATTAATCAGATTATTATTTTCTGAGCTTCTTCTCAACTTCCACTCATTCTGCGATAGCAGTTCAGACCTCTTTCTCCCTCTCTCCTCCCCCAGACTCCCAGAGTTATGCACTGCCTGAAATGCCTCCACCAGCATGTCTGCCTTCTCTTTATTGGTTACTGCTTCTACCCCCCCCTTCTGAATCACTGGAATCGAGCTTTTTTTATATATTCCAGCCATTCTGTGTACGACTGCCCACATCTGCCTCACAGAAGTCTCAGGGCCTAGTGTTTCACAGAACTTCCTCCAACTACTCTTTTTAGCATCTTTAATAACTCTTCGTGCTACTCCCCTTAACCTCTTATATTCTACTGACTGGCACAACCCTGGATACTGTCTCACCCTCTTGTATGCTTTATTCCTATTCCTTACAGCTACGTCACATTCTTTATTCCACCAGGGAACCATCCTTCTAGCTCTGGGTTCCTCCTTCATAGGGATTGTGCCCTGCGCTGCCCTATGTATCATCTCACTAAGAGAAGCATTCCACTCGTCTACACTCCCCTCAGAGTCAATCTCTCCTACCCACTTTCGGGCCGCCTCCAAGAACTCTTCCCAATTAGCTTTAGAAAAATTATACCTGGGCACCCTCTCCTCGATTTCTATTATCAGATCCCTTCCAAATTTGCACAGAATAGGACAGTGGTCGCTTCCCATAGTATTACTATCCAGCGCTTCCCACTCTCCAACCCTAGCCAAACCCGAGGAGGCAAAACACAAATCTATGTGACTGCAAGTATCCCTTGTGACATCAAACCTAGTCGGTCTATCATCATTTATCATAACTAGCTCATGCTTATCCAGGATCTCCTCAACCACGACTCCATTACTGTCCTCTTGAGAGAATTGTTGAATATATATAGAACACAAATGTTCTACAATGTTCTATTATGACAGCTACTGTGACATCACACTGTAAAACCGAATAAGTTTCCAGAACTTAAAAAAATTGACGTAATCCCATGCCTCAATTTTTTTAAGTTGATAAACTCAAATGTTTTCAGTTGGCTAAGACTTACAATTCTCAGTTAAGGCAACTCAAATATGGTCTGTTACTGTGACTTAAGGTTCTCAGTTAAGTCAAATCAAATATGGTCATTTACTCTGACCATTATCCCTTACATATCTCTTGTTGTGGAAATAACATTATGCATACTTTTCACAATAAATAAAATAAGAATTTGTTCTTACTTGCTTGCCTGGGTAAATAAAGGTTAAATAAATGTAAAAAAAAAATAAAGATTATAATTTATATATTTTTTTAAAACCGATACCCATAATTTCTGATATTACATTTGAATGCCATTAAAAATCGGCAGATAATATCAGACATCCCTTATAAGTACATATAGTATGCACTCCTTGCCGCTTGGCCAGGGTTTGAGGTATTTAGATTAACAAGCCTAAACAAGCTGTTCAGAATTATTACAATTAAGTCCAACGCACACGGCGGGCGATTTTTGCCAGTCGACCGACTTTTTAAGCCAGGCGACGGGACAGAATTGTATCTCTTCCATTGTTATGAATGAGACGCACACGGCAGGAGATTTTCGAGCGACGATCGCGCAGCAACTTCTGTCGCCTGGCTAAATATCGCCTCGATCCTATTTTGAGGCGACGGCAGACATGCGACAACCCGCAAGTCTCTATGACAAACGGTTCAAAAGATACAACAAGGGGGCGTGGCCTAATGATAAAGGGTCAATCCCCTGAAGGGAAGGGGCCGAACCATGGGGGCGTGGTCAACATAGACCAATGAAAGAGGATATCCCTACTGAGTACATTGGCAAGTCTCTACGACAAACGGTTCAAAAGATACAAAAAGGGGGTGCGGCCTAAGGATCAAGGGTTAATCCCCTGAGAGGTCATGGCAGTACTGAGTTGATTGACACCTCCCTCTGAGTCTCATGCACACCTGCTAGCCTTAATTGATTCAAATCCTAACTGACACAAATCTATCCCCAATGCATTTCAATGAGGCTGCGCTTCCTTCACTCTCACGATGACTAAAGCAAAACGATAAGAGATGAAGCTTAGTTATTTTAATATGAGCACTTGAGGAACTTCATGAACGGTTATGTGCGATATTGTGTAATTCCGTCGACAATTGTGGCCTGTGTGGCGATCGGAAAACAAGGGAAGGAACGGTGTTAAAGTTATGTGATGTATACGATTGCATGTAACTGTTTCCACAAGAGGGCGCTATAGGCGGAGCTATTGACGCTGGCGCCAGGTAAGAGGGTATTTAAGGGATTGTTCCCTCCCTCTCTGTCTCTTCCCACCTACCTCCCACACAAAGTCTCATGTACTGTGTACCAATGTGATAATAAACTATGCCAATTAAAGGCTGAAGTGAGAGGACCTTGTCGTCGTGATAAGTTATTGTCGCCCCATAGCTAACTCTGTCAACATCTATGTAAAAAATTTAGACCACTGTCGCAATTTACAAAAGGTGAAGGTAAAACAAAAAAATTCTGCTTCTACAAAATTGCCTGTTTAGAGTCGATTTGTAGCCAAACGATGCGTTGAAACTTTCCAAAAAGTTATAGAAACTCGAGTTGGACCAAGCCGGTCGTTTTGATACCTTACACGTGTGTGTGGTGTGAAAGCACTGGCAGGAGTTACTGGACAAAAATCGTTGGAATAAAGAATAAAGATATAAAAAATAGTAAGGATTACAATAGTGTGGTGTGACTGGCTTTGCCAGGTCACCCACACTAATAATATCACAGCAATAGAGCAATAGTTATATCTCCACTGATTTCAGATTATTTATAATTGTATCTGTTTTCAAGTTGTGTAAAATCAGGGTTTTTCTTTTTTCACTGTAAATAGATTTTGCAAAAGTTTTTCAAGATTTGTTGAAGTTAATAAAAAGGGAACTGCCATTCCTAGGTACACTAAGATTCTCCATAGTGTCTATATTCTTCCCAAAGTAACAGATAAAAGTGGATCCAAGGCTTCCGACAGAATCTTTCCACATAACCTTATATTTCAATCTCCTCTCATTTCAGTCAGACACAGATGAGCCTTTCATGCTTTATGATCAGTTGTGATCAGTTTTATTGACACTGGATATCCCAGGTGTTGTTGGGGCAAATTGAACTGCCACTGGGATTCCCTTTCCTTCACCAGAGAGCTGGGAGGGTCAGCAGGGGGTCAGGTCAAAGGTCAGGTCCAGTCTCTGTGGAAGTGAAATGGAAAAGAGATATAAGATGACTTTACCTGTTGGATGTTCAGGGCAATAGTGACAGTGTTCCAGTGGGTTACTTGGAGAATATAGACTAAATTTGACTAAACACTTAAAGAAATAAATGGGTAAAAAAAACATATGAAGTATAGGCCTACAGTTTTCAATTTTCTTTACAGTGGGAAATTAGAAATGCAACTTTGACCTAACAGTAAGTATTCTGTAAAAAAACAAACTACTATTTAGTTACTGCTATAACTAACTACTGTTTAGTTGATTAGATTCCTATTGAACATGTACTGTAAACCAATTAACTAAAAAATAAATAAGAAAGCCAATTCAAAAAGGTTACTTGAAAATATAATGATTTTATTTTTCACCGCGTTTACTCTTTGATGTACATCGCAGTCATCTATGTCCATAGTGGTGTTTACAGTATACTACATCATTCTTGGCAGATCAATATGTGTAGGCATATGTATGTAGTGTGTGTGCCTCTATTGATATTAAATGACCTATTAAAATGCTGGTGATTCTCACTTTGTCTGCGTGCCTGCCTGGCGACGGTAGGTCTATCCAGCCTTGGAAAAGGGGGCAATGTGGACCTCATGCCCAATAAACTCTACAATAGACACCCCAAGGAGTCGTATGTGTCTGCTTGTGTTTCTGTAGTTATGAGTCAGTTGACCTATAGATCATGGTTTTTATTAGTGAGATGGAAGCTTCATTAAGCATTGAAGCTTTACATCTAGTCTTTATTGTATTCTACCCGGGAAACTGTGAGGACATTCCTCGTTCATATACTCACAGCACTACAGTCTGTTCAGCCTGTCTACTCACAGCACTAGTCTGTTCAGCCTGTTTACTCACAGCACTAGTCTGTTCAGCCTGTTTACTAACAGTACTAGAGTCTGTTCAGCCTGTTTACTAACAGCACTAGTCTGTTCAGCCTGTTTACTAACAGCACTAGTCTGTTCAGCCTGTTTACTCACAGCACTTGTAGAGTCTGTTCAGCCTGGTTATGTCGTTGCGGCTCATCTCGGTGGCCTTGCCCAGCGCGACGTTGCTGTTGGGGATAGGGACCATGGTGGCCTTGTTGTTCTTGGTGAAGGCGTACCTGGAGAGTACCAGGACAAGGTGTTGGTTTTGATCTGGGCTGGACAAGATATGCCTCCTAAAGTGTCTAAACGGAAGTACAGGCGTTCCGGTTTCGACAAAACAATTATAGGAAAGTGTGAAGTGCACAACATTTCCTTGTTTAAGCCACTGCAACGGCTTTGCCTGAAGAATTTACTACATGACCGGGACAAGATCTAGCTTGTTTGCCGACAGGATTCGGGAAAAGTTTGGTCCGTTAGACACTTTCGGCAGTAGTTCTTTACCAGGCTTTATCTCACGGAGATAAAACTGGGAACGAGGTTAGTTTTGATCAAACGCACCAGAGAGACATGAGTGAAATCTCTAAGAAACTTCCGTATGACGTTGTCAAAAAGGGATTTGCAGAGCTTGCACGTTTACGAACCGGCTTTTCTATCCTGTGTCATCGTACATCGATACAAAAATCATCTTGAGGCACTGAACCAAACTTAACCTGGAATATACTTGTAAACAGAATGGCCATATCACTGTGAACAACAAGAAGTAGGGGTACAAGAACTTGAAGTTTTCTAGCTTCAAACTGTATTCCAGTGTGAAGATAGGTGCCCACTTGATAACCCTGGTGATACGCTGGTTCTCGCTGCTTATCTATCTACTACACCATAGGTGTCAAACTCACGGCCCGCGGGCCAAATCCGGCCCACCACGTCATTTGATGTGGCCCCCCAAGAGCTCAGGTAAAAAAAAAAAAAATTTTTTTTTTTTTTTTACATTAATATTGGGTTAAAAAATACCAGTGTTAAAATAATTGGGGGTTAATGCGTTAATAAAGCTTTAACTTTGACAGCCTTAGTTATTACACATTCTTACACATACATGTATGTTGAACATCTGAGGTAACAAAGGAAAAAAGCCAAAAGCACTTACTCCTCAGACATTCTTTGACAATTTTACAGCTCAAAATACAAAAAATATCCAGGCGGAATAGGTAACAAAGGGTTGAAGAAATATTGTCTGAACTGTCAGATGCAAACTGGCTGTGTGACATAACCGAGCATCTCGCTCAATTGAATAAGAAGCTGTAGGGACGCAAACAAGTCCCACCCAAAACTTGACCAATATAGTTGTGAACTGAGACAACCCTTATTTTGTTATTTTTGAGTACAGTTACAGTTGTGTGTTCATGCAGACACATAATAGCAATTCCATTACGAATTGAAAATGGGGGACCCTGATGTAAACAAGTCGAAAGTCTTTCTCTGGTCTGCATCCCCTTAACAATTGTGTGTATTGAGCTGTACTGTACTGTACCCATTCTGCAATCTGTTAATTAAACTATCTTCCATTAGTTGGATGTATGGTCTCTGCAAGGTTGTGTGCAGCCATTTGTTTTTGTAACATCTGCTACATCTGTCCCACGTGTTCTTTGCAGCTCACAGTTGTTAGTTCTGCCCCTCTTGACTGTGACAAAAAGGTTTTGAACAAACTTAATGTCATAGCTTGTATTTGATGATATTCTTCTTTGTTATTTACTTGAATGGTTTGATCATTGATTGGTGGAGTAATATGGGGTTCTGATAAACTAAAATTATTTGTTAAAATAACATAAGCTAACATATATTTTTACATTTATGCAAATTAATATGCAATATGTATAACTTGAATAAGTAATAAATACAGAAACACCATGTTTAACAATATGTAAATGTGTAGCTACATTTATTTTACATTACATTAACATTTATACGGTCTTTGGCCCTTTGAGGGCAACCATAATGCTGATGTGGCCCTCTGTGAAAATGAGTTTGACACCCCTGTACTACACGTTGGGTTGTGGTGGCCATTAGGGGCCATGTGGTAGATATGCAACATCAGCATTGTCAATACCTTGAGCTCACATCAAAGGAACACAGGTCTGTTGAAGTTGGAAATGCTGTATGGGGGCCATTATGGGCCATACAGGCCTGGACTGGCCATCTAGCATACCGGGCAAATTGGGCCGACGCATATTTGGGCCATTATGATTTGATAAAAAAATATATATATTATAAAAAAAAACTAAATAAGGCTGTGGTACATGACTGAGAGGGGGTTGGTATACATGACTGAGAGGGGGCTGGTATACAGGACTGAGGGGGCTGGTACATGACTGAGAGGGGGCTGGTATACAGGACTGAGGGGGCTGGTACATGACTGAGAGGGGGCTGGTATACAGGACTGAGGGGGCTGGTACATGACTGAGAGGGGGCTGGTATACAGGACTGAGGGGGCTGGTACATGACTGAGAGGGGACTGATTTAAAAAAAAAAAAAATTAACTTTATTTAATTTTATTTTGTCAACAACCGGCCCACTACTAGGCTGGGACAGCTGCCCATTGGTACTGACTGACACTGGGCTGGCCCAATTACATATCTTACTAAGCACCCCCCCCCCCCCCCCGCCAGTCGTGCAGGTACATGACTGAGAGGGGGGCTGGTACATGACTGAGATGGGGCTGTGGTACATGACTGAGAGGGGGCTGTGGTACATGACTGAGAGGGGGCTGTGGTACATGACTGAGAGGGGGCTGTGGTACATGACTGAGAGGGGGCTGGTACATGACTGAGAGGGGGCTGGTACATGACTGAGAGGGGGCTGTGGTACATGACTGAGAGGGGGCTGGTACATGACTGAGAGGGGGCTGGTACATGACTGAGAGGGGGCTGTGGTACATGACTGAGAGGGGGCTGGTATAAATGACTGAGAGGGGACTGGTACAGGACTGAGGGGGCTGGTACATGACTGAGAGGGGGCTGGTACATGACTGAGAGGGGGCTGGTACAGGACTGAGGGGGCTGGTACATGACTGAGAGGGGGCTGGTACATGACTGAGAGGGGGCTGGTACAGGACTGAGGGGGCTGGTACATGACTGAGAGGGGACTGGTATACAGGACTGAGAGGGGGCTGGTATACATGACTGAGAGGAGGCTGGTACATGACTGAGAGGGGGCTGGCTGGTACATGACTGAGAGGGGGCTGGTTGGTACATGACTGAGAGGGGCTGGTACATGACTGAGAGGGGGCTGGTACCATATATTGTGCATCATTGTAGGTCAAACCATTAAAGTTAATTTCCACAGCAGCCATTTTGGATTTTGGTCTCTCACAAATTTCCCCCGCCTTTTTTAAAAATACACCCCGGCTAAATTTGTTTATTAACCCTCCTAGATGACAAATCATTTGAGAAACTAAGTGTCACAGATGACCCAACTACTAGGTCCATATCGTATCATCATAATATTATTTTAAACATCATTAGGATAAGGGTTCCCTTGATAAAGATGCATGAAAAGGCTGTATAATATACAACACCTCTAGCTCAACTGCAAAAACTGCTTTTTTGATTTGATTAGATTTTGGAAATTAAAAACACATCATAAAAACAAATTATCTTGACCAATTTGTATTCCTGAGGATATCATCTAAAAGCATTAATTAAAACACTTATTTCCAAGGTGGTCCTCGATGGAAGACATAAAAACACAGCACATATAGCCTACTCAACTGCAAATTTTTGCTCAACTGCTAAAATGTATGCCTACTTATGTATTAGCTTACAGGGAAAACACATTCACAACAGGCAGCAAAGTTTATTTTCAGCCAAGTATGGTAATAAGGTAACTATTAGGATATATATGGTATGGATTACTTACTCTTATAACTTATTACTATCTGTGGTAGCTCTAGTCTCCACCTACACAAATTGTTTTTGTGCTGTCCATTGATCATGCACCTTCACATGGTAGGCACATTAACTGTAGGTCAAACTCCCCAAACAAACAAGCACACCATTGATTTAATTGCCATATAAATCACATACAAAGATCTAACTATTACTCCTCTCTGAACATGAATATAAAACAAGAAGGTGATCTATTAACTGTGTAAACCTTATGCAATATTCATCATTGATATTTGAATACTTGAAATCTGTATGAACTGAGTAGTTAGTATCAAATTAAATAAGATGGAACAGCTCGATGCATTCATTGAATAAACAACTATTTGCTCATTACCAGTATGGTATTGTTTAAATTGTACAGCTTTTTACACATCTTTGTCAAGGAATTCCAACAATTCTGGACCTGAATGTACCAGTTAATTGTAATCATCTCTCTCCTTATGTCTAGTCAAGCCAGGTTGTGGAGGAGAGAGACAGGGATGAACAGGCTATACTTTGCCCATCCTGAGCCTGCTATGATGCAGATGTTTTACATCACCACCCAAAACAATATTCAGTCAAGAGTGAGTGAGTACACTGGTCCACTTGCACTGGTACACTTGTCCATGGCACTTACTACCCAGCTTTGTAGTGGTTTGGGGGAATAGTACAGTAGGTACGCATATTTAACGGGACCGCAAGGATGGTGTACTGGTGGGTGGTGTCCGACCGATTATGGTGGGCCGGTCTGGGCCAAAAATGCCAGGGCCGATTTTTGGTCCCAGTCCAGCCCTTAATACATTTGTAGTGTATAATTCCATAGTATAAGTATTTATAGGCATGTTAGACTTTCTTTTGGCATTGGAAGTGGGTTTCTTCACTGAGCTCTTATCCTTATCAAGAGGGCACAAGTATCTTGTGTTTGATTTCCATGAAAAATCCATGACAGGGACCCTGGCACTATCGATGACATGGCCTACACTGTAGTAGATCTTCTAATCTTGAAGAACAAATGTCCCAGATTCCTCCCTGCTCTTAAGTCACTACATGTGAATAGCTGTTAGTATTTGGTGGTGAAACAAAGTGAGTACTGTAGGCGTGAGCTGGTCTTGTACAGACCTCTCATACTGCATCACAGAGTTGTAGTCATAGGGGGTTCCCTGGTTCAGAGTCTGGATCTTGTTGAAGTTGTACTTCATGTCTGAGTGGAAGAGAGAGAATAGGTGTATATCAATTGATTAGAAATAACAAACACAATGTAGAAACCTATAGATTATGCATTGTAAAATGTAATCCTAGTAGAGAGAGAGAGTGGGTGGGAGTGAGAGGAGGAGAGAGAAAGAGAGGGGGGAGAGAGAGGAGGAGACAGAGTCCAGTACAAGAAACTGTTCATGGATCAATTGATGATCGGGCCATCAATGAATACAGACCTAATAAAATATATAAAAAAGATAGAGTGGCTGGGTGGCGCAGCGGAGATTGCGCTCGTCACCAATGCGAGAGACTCCGGTCTCGAATCCGGGTGTCAGCATTGCCTCCGGCTTAGGCCAGCCGCCATACTAACTCGTTTGGCTGAGTTAGCGGGAGGGAAGTCGATGGGGTGGTAATCTGGTGTTGTGGACAGCGACTCCTACAGGTCAGGTCAGGGCGCCTGCACAGCAAAAGACAGGAAGTGGTGAAGGCAGCGTGACCTCCCACGCGTTACACTTCACCAATGAGAGTCCGCGCTGTCAGGTGAAAAGAGCCGCTGGCTCTCTCCGCATGTGTCGGAGGAAGCATGTGGTAGACCTCAGGGCTCCCTTGACTGACCAGTAGGGGGCACATGCGCACAACGACCAGGTAGGGGAGGGGGGGAATTGGCATAACGACTAAATTGGGATGGGAGGAAAAGCACAGAAAATCAGGTGGAGAAAAAGAGGATTAAAAAAAATATATATATATATATATAAAAATATGATCATCCGTGATTTGTTTGATAAATAACTACTATTGAAATCACAGAATAGAAAGTCCACTACAAAAACCAGAGAGAGAGACTGTAGCACGCTGACAGATTGGGTGCTGGAGATGTAGGGTGTAGATCTCACTGTCGATGATGTTCTCATACTGGACTCTGATGTAGCTGTCTCTGTCACTGCGGGTCTGCTCGTGGTTGAAGCCCAGCGCGTGGAGCAGCTCGTGCTGGACGGTGCTGTGGTACAGGCAGCCCTGACGGCTCAGAGACACCACCTGCTTGCCCCCGGTGCGGCCCACCCAGGAGTAGCACCTGGTGACATACGGATGATGATTGACAATATATTATTAGTGTGACACTCTTGAAATCTATACTATTTATTTATTCCGCCGATTTTTGTCCAGTAACTCCTGCCAGAGCTTTCACAACACACACAAGTCTAAGGTATCAAAACGACCGGCTTGGACCAACTCGAGTTGCTATTACTTTTTGGAAAGTTTCACCGCACCGACTCTAAACGGGCAATTTTGGTCCATAGGAATGAATGGTGTAGAAAACTGCATTTCTTTGTTTTACCATCACCTTTTGTAAATTGCGACAGTGATCTCAATTTTGGACGTAGATATAAAAACAACAATAATAAATGGAATTGGACATTTCTATCTTAAAGGAAAACTCCAACATTTTGGGAAATTAGCTTATTTAACATCTTCCCTGGAGTTAGACAAGCAGATACATACCTTTTTTGTCTATCTGCATGCATTAGGCTTAGGGAACGCCCACACCGTTAGCGTAGCTTAGCTTCATCACTGGAAGTGGGTCAGACTTTTACCCTGAAGTTCCCATGAATTCTACCTTTCATCATTGATGATTATCAGATAAATGCAACAGTACACACCCATTTATTATCAAAATATAAGGTTAGGCTTATGACCATACGATGTCGGGTCATACGGCATTATATTAATCCAATGTACATATGTGACCCAGTCTGGTGATGATGCCTACAAGTCGCCAGGGTGAAATGACAGAGAGACACAATAACATTATTTTTTTTTTTTATATATAACTACAGTTCGAGAGTTGAAGAACATATTTAGTATAACAGCGAACAGATATAATAACTCTAATTGTAAGAATTCTGTGTTTAAAAAAGGCTGTTTTGAAACAGTTTGTCCTCTCCACAGAGGAGAGGTGGGGGCTGGGTTTATTTTTGCATCTGAATAGAGCTGCGCGTTGGGATTCAGATTCACTGAGCCAGGTAAAGGCATTCACACAGAGAGAGTCATTAACGTTAACGATGGACGCATTCAGGTGAGGGTAGTTGTCCACCCCCCCCCCCCCCCTAAACTAGCTGAAGTGTGAAAATCTTTGAGAGGCATTTTCTCCCCTTGAGTGTTCTAGACAACAGACTGCTTTACAAGATTTAAATGAATATATGATATTCAAAACATTCTCAGATTTTAAAGTATGACACATCATTTGAAAGCTTACATTCTGTACTTTCACAATCTGGAAAAATCTGGAAAATGAAAATGGAGACATGTCGGCACAAACGCTGGACTTGGTCACATATATCAACAAATAGTTTTACAGACACGAGCCACATCGTTACTAGAGAACGTTACTAGACAAGTTAACGCTGTACTGGACAGCTGGTGGACAGGAAGTGAAGAGAGTCTCTGGCTCAAGTTAAATGAAACCTGTTGCTACATCAGGTACAAACAGCGCTACTTAGTGACCAAACACGGCACTGCAACTAAATAATAACACAAAAATGTAATAGGCACATTTGTCATCTAAGATTATAGTCCATTATATAATGAAAAATCTCGTAAATTTGGGGATAGTAGCTCCCAGCAACTTAAAGAGGTTGGAGTAAATTCTTGAGTCGCCAAAATGATGGGATCTTTTATATAAATGTATAGTTAAATAAATACAATTAATTATACAAGTAACAGATCATTAAAGCATTAAGGCATCTACCAGCAATGCATAGAATCCCAGTAGATATTTTACAATATGTTACTTAATGACTGTATAGCCATAAAACTATATCAGAGGCCATATTGAAATTGAAATACTTGAAATAATATTGATCAATGTTATACATATTTTAGAATGTATATCTTTGACTGTGTATTCTTATGTTTGACTACCTAAATGTTTATTGTGAGTGATCCGTGTGGTGCTGAATTTCCCTCGGGATTAATACAGTACTTCTATTCTGTGCTTTAGTGAAACTCAGCCTGGGTTTGTCAGGTGTCCTCCTACCCGCTCAGGGACTCGATGCTCAGCCATTCAGTGTCGCCGCTCTGGGTGGGTCTGAAGCGGATGCAGGAGACGTCGGAGAAGGACTCCAGACCGCGGGTGATGATGGCCTTCTCACGGGCGGCTGAAACAACAGAATAAAATAGAATAGAATAGAAGTACTTTAGTAATCCAGAGGGAAATTCAGCACCACAGATGGCTCACAATGAACATTTAGGTATAGTCAAAAATAAGAATACACAAGTCAAATATGTATACATTAGAAAATATGTATATATACATTCTAAAATATACAGTCCAAAAATGTACAGTGAAATGTCAAATGTACAGGAAGATATAGCCTATATATACAGTATAAAAAAAAACACATTGCTAAATATATTTCAAGTTTCAAGAGACTTCTTTTGACTTGTTTAAAGAAGAGGTGTACGGCCCATGGGGACATTAACGTGTGTTGTCGGGCCTTACAAATACATTTGATTTGATTTGATTTGATTTGATTTGATTTGATTTGATTTGATGCACGTTCGAAATTTGAACGGTATTAAAAAATTATAATTTGCGTGACTATATTGGTTCCTGCACGGTGTTCTCAGGAGGAGTTCTGAAAGTGATGCCTACAGTAGCTGTTGACGATGTAGTAAGGAATGTAGACTTTTCCGTCGCTGTTCTTCAGCCACAGGCAGTCGCGGGCGGTGCAGGGGTCAGCGTTCTTCTCGGCCTCGGAGCCGACTGCGATGTCGCCCATCAGGAGAGGCTCGTCAGGGCCGGGGGCTAGAATGTCACCCAAAATAAGTGTTGTAAAGAAAATATATAATAATAATAATAATAATAATAATAATAATAATAATAATAATAATAATAATAATAATAATAATAATAATAATAATAATAATAATAATAATAATAATAATAATAATAATAATAATAATAATAATAATAATAATAATAATAATAATAATAATAATAATAATAATAATAATAATAATAATAATAATAATAATAATAATAATAATAATAATAATAATAATAATAATAATAATAATAATAATAATAATAATAATAATAATAATAATAATAATAATAATAATACATATAAATAAATAATTTATATATAATAATCCTTTTTTTATTATTATATAAATAATAATGCAAAAATATATATACATATACACCTACAAGAGAACCTCTGGCTGTATGATGGATATATTGTGTATTATGCTCATCTCTTATACTTTGCTTATCAGCGCTTGCCCCGTTCATAATTTGGTACATTATGATCACAGTCTGTCATTTGTAAAACATCTGTAATTATTAGTATTCATATGTGGTATAATTATTAGTATATACTGTATAATCATTAGTACATATACTGTATAATTATTAGTATTCATATACTGTATAATTATTAGTATATACTGTATAATCATTAGTACATATACTGTATAATTATTAGTATTCATATACTGTATAATTATTAGTATTCATATACTATATAATTATGCACACCTGCTCTGATTTGGTAACATTCTCTTTTGTTTTTTATGCACATAATTGAGTACATACTGGTATCGCTGCTGTCGAGCTTCAACCTCATTTCTCAAATTCCTGGTGATTTCCATGTTTGTACTTGAATGTAAAGTGTAAATGGTCTTCCATGTTGTGACTCGTGACCCTAAAGGACATGGAAACCCGTTCTAAACCCAACGTCAACACCTTCTGGAGATACGAGGTCTTCACCTGACGGCAGAGGTATGTTGTGTAACATTGTGTGATACGTACTCCTGTCTCTGTTGGCTCTCTCCAGCAGTTCACCCACAGACAGCTCGCTAGATGTGTCCTCCTCTCTGACAGCATCGTCTGCAGGACACAGAGCAAGAAGACACCAGTCACCTCTCCTCACAGACACCATTATGGTGCGTTCCACACATGTGGGAAAGTCACGAATTCCCGGGATACTCAACATGGTGCCTTCCATTATGAACGGAAAACAACCAGCCACACAAACATCACCATCTTGTTTCTCCCTAAGGTCTTTCCAAGCCTTGTAACATTACTGCGGTCATAATTATGATCTTCCAACTAGGAATCTCTGACTTCTGACATTGAATGGAACACATGGTTAGCTACACATTTAATAATAATTAAAATACAAGTGAATAAAATGATTTGGGTTGGAGAATAGGGTTAGAATAGGGTTGAAATTAGCCATTCAAGACTAATTTGGACTTCCATTAATATATATTAATATTGATGCAACAATAAAATATCTTTATGAACAGCATTGTTTTCTTACCTTCCTGCAGATGCCGGTTGGGACAGAGAGAGGGAAGAGGAATCCGGTATGTTAGGGAAATACATTCACAAACACAAAAATACATTATTTAAGTATACTGTGTGTTTCTAGTCAGGACAGTGTTTTGGTGTTTTAGTGGTTTTAGATGAAGTGATGCCTCTATCAGCTCTATAGTGTTCTATTATCAGGGCCTTGCTCTTGTTTATTTAGTCTCATTACGACATGCTCACACCTAGAAATACACCACCCAATATGACGTGTTCATTTAGAAAACACCCAACGTTGACATACATTTAAGATAATGGGTAGAACATTTTAAATGTAGGCATGTAAATGCATATTTTGAGCTAAATGCCAACTGTTGTAAAAACATCAGTTATGTATCGTTTTAACCTTAACCTTTTTCATTAATTAATTCAATCTTTCTTTAATCTGGAAGGATCATTGAGAGCAAGCTCTCATTTACATAATACATAATATACACATATACACAGTATACAGTGCATGTATGTACTGTGTATGTATGTTTGTATTAACACGTATCTTTTGAATGTATTTTGGTATTTTATAACGTATAATGTATATTTTTGTATGTTTGATTTTACAAAACGGGAAGTTCTCGATAAGCCTCTAGGCTTCTAACTTCTCCTTCACAATATGGTTATAATTTATTATGTATTTTCTTTTTTTTTTTACTTTTGTTTAACTGTTAATAAATAAATACAAAAAGAAATATATATATAATAAATACAAAACAATTAAACATTTAAAATAATTAAAAACAACTGCAGACTGTGGTGAAGTGGTTTGCTATTAACGATTTAAACTGACCAATAGATACTACTGAATTGAGTTTTAAAGTGCATTGCAGAATGTGTTTCTGGGGCACAGAAGCTAAAAGTCTGAACCAGGTTTTGAGATATTTGTGAGTTCCAAAATGTGAAAATACGACCTAATGATAACATGCTGTCCATTATCCTATCATTGACCTCTCTCAATCCCCTATCTCAATCCCACTCTCAATCCCTCTCTCAATCCCTCTCTCAATCCCACTCTCAATCCCACTCTCAATCCCACTCTCAATCCCTCTCTCAATCCCACTCTCAATCCCACTCTCAATCCCACTCTCAATCCCACTAGCAATCCCACTCTCAATCCCACTCTCAATCCCTCTCTCAATTCCACTCTCAATCCCACTCTCAATCCCTCTCTCAGTCAGGGTTTGAGATAGGGTCATTGGAGATGATTGATCTCCCAGTAGGTGTCATGTGTGGATATTGTAGCACATTTGGGATGTGTGTGTGTTTGTGCGTGTGCGTGCGTGTGTGTGTGTGTGTGTGTGTGTGTGTGTGTGTGTGTGTGTGTGTGTGTGTGTGTGTGTGTGTACCTCAGCAAAAGTAGAGGAGACCAACAGCAGGGCCACAACAGCCCAGGAGAACTTGAACACGAACATGTTGAAAGGATTTCTGAGAGATAAAGGAGGGGGGGGGGGGTGATATGTCAAACCTATTAAACATTCACTTAGACACTTCAAACTCATTTTAACACTTTATCTACTTATTACAAACAGATTTACACTGTATCTCTACCTCATTTTTGCATTTGTTCTTTAGTTTTGTATAATATTGTTTATTTTTTATAGTGTTTGGTCTTTATTGTTTTGACTTGTTTACTGTATGAAGCACAATCTCAGGAGGCTCATACAGAACCAAGCATTTCACTGTAATGTACCAAATGTGACATAAAACTAAACTTGAAAGTTTAACTTGAAAACTATACTTCAGTCCAGTACCCAAGGTAAGGATGTGTGTGTCTGCTTCTACAAATAACAATCAAATATTATTATTGTTAAATAATCATTATTGTTCGTGTCGCTTACTAATCTGCTTACCAGGCTCTGAATGATATCATATCATATAATATATTATCCCCCAAATAATAAAATAAATGTATAAATATTTTAAAATAAATGTATAAATATTTTAAATAAATTCTGCCAAACAGGGAAAGGAGGAAGGGGGTCACCCAGTGATGAAGAGGAGAGTTCTTACCTTAACGCCGTGTGAAGGAAAGGGTGATGTGTTTGGTCCGTGTTGCCGGGCAGCTTTTATAGCGTTCCCTGGGGATCGTGGTTATTAGGTAATGGACCCCAGATAAGGTGAGAAAAGGACGTGCAGAAAGGTCACAGACCTGGACACAGCTGCCACAGACAGGTGGGGAAACAGCGTGCGTGCGTGTGTACGTGTGTGTGTGTGTGAGAGAGAGAGAGAGAGAGAGAGAGAGAGAGAGACACACACACACACACAGTTTAACAGCTGGCCTAAACCAATTTCTTAATACATAATCGGCTACCATTATGGCCTTGAAGTTCATACAGAACAGGTGTTCTTCCTGTACATATCCAACCGGGGGCGACAGTGATGCAGGAGGTAATAATAATATTAATAATAATAATAATAACTTTATTTGTATAGCACCTTTCATACAGGGGATTGCAGTTCGAAGTGCTTTACATCAGTAAGAAGACATAAAATCAGTGTAAAACAAGCAGCAAGAGTGGGATAAAATAATGCAGATATATTAATCAAATCATATCAGAACCTCACGTTCCAATAGGCTTCTTGAATTTCTGTAATCTGTTACAAAACATGATAAAGGTTATAGTATGCACCCAGCGGATAGTGGGGCGTAAAGATAAAAATAAGAGCAGTCGTCTGGTAATTTGTATCTATTTATTATTAAAAGATTTCCACCACATCTCTACCTAATTTTAGCATTTTAAAAAGTTTGCATTTCGTACATCATTGTTTGCATTTTGTACTTCATGTTGTACTTTAGTTTGTTTATATTGTATATTTATTTAAAAAAAAAATTACAGTATGAAGCACAATCTCAGCACAACCTATTATAGATATAGTGTTGGCTTATCTGACCTAAACATATTTCTTAATACATAATCGGCTACCATATAGCCTTGAAGCTCATAAGGAACAGGTGTTGTTTTTCCTGTACATATCCAACCGGGTGCGACAGTGGCTCAGGAGGTAGAGGAGTTCCCGGTTCGATTCCCGCTCCTCCTGGGCAATGTGTCGAACAGTCCTTGAGCAAGACACTTAACCCCCTTAATTGCTCCAGATAAGCAGGTTGGCACCTTGCATGGTTGCCTCCACCGTCGGTGTGTGAATGTCTCCATCTCTACACTCACTGTAACACTAACTCATCCATTCTACATTCACTGTAACACTAACTCATCCATTCTACACTCACTGTAACCCTACTCATCCATTCTACATTCACTGTAACACTAACTCCTCCATTCTACATTCACTGTAACACTAACTCATCCATTCTACATTCACTGTAACACTAACTCCTCCATTCTACATTCACTGTAACACTAACTCATCCATTCTACATTCACTGTAACACTAACTCCTCCATTCTACATTCACTGTAACACTAACTCATCCATTCTACATTCACTGTAACACTAACTCTTCCATTCTACATTCACTGTAACACTAATTCCTCCATTCTACATTCACTATACCACTAACTCATCCATTCTACCTTATTCATCCATTGTACGTTCACACAACCCCCTCATGCACACTCACTTTAAACATTCATTCACTTTAAACACGTTTTAAACATGACACCATATTTTATCTATTTATTCATAAAATATTTGCACTACCTCTTCTACCTCATTTTAGCATTTTGTACATTTAGCTTTGTATATTTGTATAATCTTTGGTCTTTATTCTTTTACGTTTTTAATGCATAAAGCACAATTCAATTTCACTGTAATGTGCATGTACCTTACAGTATATGTGACAAATAGAACAAAACTTGAACTTGAACTTGAGACTTATCCTTTATTTAACCAGGGTAATCACATTGATATATAACCAGGGTAATCACATTGATATATAACCAGGGTAATCACATTGATATTTAACCAGGGTAATCACATTGATATGTAACCAGGGTAATCACATTGATATATAACCAGGGTAATCACATTGATATGTAACCAGGGTAATCACATTGATATATAACCAGGGTAATCACATTGATATATAACCAGGGTAATCACATGGTCCCTGGTCAAGAGGGCAGCAGACAGAACATGTTCACATCACAACCACAAGTACAAACAATATAGTGAGAGCTCACAAATACTAAAATATAGAGAACACGTCTTAAAACTTTTCTGAAAACAGACAATATTAAAAACATGAGCACTCCATGGCAAGAAGTGTCAATTTCCTCCTTAAAGTTATCAATTCCAACGAGGGACTCTATATCTTCAAATCAAAAAGGCCACAAGAGATAAAACATAAAACACATCATGTCATACATCCTTCATTCTTTGGGGGCGAACTATTTATGACCCACTATAGCAGGTGTCCAGTGAGCAGCCGTGCTAGTTTAACCCTTTCGGTGCCACACGACAGCCGGTTAACCCTTTCACTGTGACAATACAGAAGGTTAGCCCTTTACTATCACAGGATGCGGAGCTAATGATGCTAATGATGGAGCATCGCCGTCGGTTGTGTGATAGTAAAGGGTTAACCTTCTGTCGTGTGGCAGTGAAAGGGTTAAAGTTGAATCACAAATGATGGTAAAAAGCAAGTTAAAGTTGAGTAAAAGCTTTTAAAATCGCAAGCTCAAAGGTAAAACGCTGCACACATCCGTTGACTGCTTCATTTCTTCTTTATTCTTCAGATGCAGACCTCCCTGTTGGAAAGATGAGAACGGTCACTCGTGTAATAATAACTAACTTTATTTGTATAGTATATATATATATTATATTGTAACATTGTATTCATGCAGTCAGCTGATGACCACGCACCCGTTACAGTACTGCTGGCAAGTATACAGGTGCACCTTATGTGAATACTGTATACTTCATCAGATCATATATTTAGCATTCAGCATTTTTAGATTATATATTCGATTTAGATGATAGGATTATTAGATAATATATTGCATATATTTAGCTTTTAGCATTTTTTTTTAAAATTATTATTATATATTAGATTTAGATTATTGGATTATTAGATTATATATTGTAACTATTTATTGTAGGGCAAATATAACAGAGGGCATACATACCCTCATCTCGCACCTTGATGCCCACATGCACATGTCCAGAGTTAATTATATTCAAGATTCAAGAGGTTTATTCATCATATACATACACAAGACATATAGTGAAATGAAGGTGGCCATGCCTGCTTCGATTGTGCAAAAAAATACGAACAATAATAGAATAAAATAGAATAGAAATAATTCTATTGTTTTGTTATATTGTTTACACTGCTTTTTTTACTACCTGTACCTCCCCTCCCCCATGCTGCTATGATGCCTGGATTTCCCCAAGGGGATCAATAAATGAATATCTTATCTTATCTTATCTTAAGTTGATAATTACAATCAAAAAGTGAATATTATATAGATTCATTAACACACAGAGTGAAATATTTCAAGCCTTTATTTCTTTCAATTTTGATGATTATGGCTTACATGCTAATGAAAAAAACATACGGTTATCCTATAACCATAGTTATATGAGTATAGCGAGCGCTCTGCTCTATTGGAACCCTATCCCTTATTAATCTAATACTGAATAAATGTCTTCACATGTACACACCCATCCGCCTGGCCACACCCACATCCGCTCCTCTACATAAGCGGGGACGTGGCCATACTAACAGCTCCTTCCAAAGTCTTTCACCACCGAAGGCGAAGACCACGGGGTCCTCAGTGAGTCAGAGCAGAGCGCTCGCTATACTCATATAACTATGGTTATAGGATAACCGTATGGTATATTATCGTATAGCTTACGCTCTGCTCTATTGGAACACAGGAGCTGAGCAGAGCGGAACCTCAACAAATGTACCGGCTGAGGCCCCCCACAACCGCCAGAACCGGGGAGGACCCGAGCCCCTGGACCCCCCTAGAGGGGGACGGGAGGGAATCGGATCCGACTGTGCGAAGAGGGTTTAGCAACTCAAACGCACAGGGTGAGCAGATCGTGGGACTTACCTTCACACAGAAGGACCCGTGACTACTCAGGCGCGCATCCCACATGCCACTAGGGAACGAACGGGAAGGGGAAAAAAACTGTTACAGGTCAAGAACCCAACCCGTGGCAAGGCCATAGCAGCGGATCGCGGAGGAGGACCCAGCCCCAGGAACAACCTGAGGGTCAGGAGGACCCCCTGGAAAGGGGGCCTGGTGAGGCCAACGATGCCGTAGCATCGAGACCCCACCAGACGGTCACTAGTGACACCACCCCCCACATCGCCAGCGTATCGGACAGGGCCCAATCCAAAAGCAGGCCCTTCCCCCCTACAGCACGCCGCCCTGAAGCACTCTACAGAGGCTACACCCCCACAACACTGTGGGGCCAGTCGGCGCACCGGGGAGACAACCCCCAAAGAGGTTGATCCCTCAATCCTGGCAACAGGTCAAGAGCGTAACTCGACCTGTGCCCGGACCACAGCGGACTAGACAGGCGCCTAAGGGGTCTACTGTGTGAACAGCACCCCGGCGGAAGGGGCGTTCGGTATGCTGTGCACCATGTCGCAGCCTCCACAAAACCCGACCCCCTAGAGAGGCAGAGGCAGAGAAGGCTGACACGATTGGCAGATGTCATGAAAAGTGCAGGGGCACACACGCAGGCAGACGGGGTCAAGCCCGGCCTAAACCCGAGAGTCGACTCTGCTACCAACACACCGGGGAACCAACCACCCCCCTATGTTTAGTTTAACAGGAGGCGGTTGTTCCCTTAACGCCCCCAAGAAAAAACTCCGAAACACAACTGCGCGTATACACCGGCTATACAGGCAGTACAAGCGTTTCAGTTTTCAAGAAGGGGTTAACCCAGGCCAACAACAACAGGTACTTTAGTTTGTTTATATTGTATATTTATTTAAAAAAAAAATTACAGTATGAAGCACAATCTCAGCACAACCTATTATAGATATAGTGTTGGCTTATCTGACCTAAACATATTTCTTAATACATAATCGGCTACCATATAGCCTTGAAGCTCATAAGGAACAGGTGTTGTTTTTCCTGTACATATCCAACCGGGTGCGACAGTGGCTCAGGAGGTAGAGGAGTTCCCGGTTCGATTCCCGCTCCTCCTGGGCAATGTGTCGAACAGTCCTTGAGCAAGACACTTAACCCCCTTAATTGCTCCAGATAAGCAGGTTGGCACCTTGCATGGTTGCCTCCACCGTCGGTGTGTGAATGTCTCCATCTCTACACTCACTGTAACACTAACTCATCCATTCTACATTCACTGTAACACTAACTCATCCATTCTACACTCACTGTAACCCTACTCATCCATTCTACATTCACTGTAACACTAACTCCTCCATTCTACATTCACTGTAACACTAACTCATCCATTCTACATTCACTGTAACACTAACTCCTCCATTCTACATTCACTGTAACACTAACTCATCCATTCTACATTCACTGTAACACTAACTCCTCCATTCTACATTCACTGTAACACTAACTCATCCATTCTACATTCACTGTAACACTAACTCTTCCATTCTACATTCACTGTAACACTAATTCCTCCATTCTACATTCACTATACCACTAACTCATCCATTCTACCTTATTCATCCATTGTACGTTCACACAACCCCCTCATGCACACTCACTTTAAACATTCATTCACTTTAAACACGTTTTAAACATGACACCATATTTTATCTATTTATTCATAAAATATTTGCACTACCTCTTCTACCTCATTTTAGCATTTTGTACATTTAGCTTTGTATATTTGTATAATCTTTGGTCTTTATTCTTTTACGTTTTTAATGCATAAAGCACAATTCAATTTCACTGTAATGTGCATGTACCTTACAGTATATGTGACAAATAGAACAAAACTTGAACTTGAACTTGAGACTTATCCTTTATTTAACCAGGGTAATCACATTGATATATAACCAGGGTAATCACATTGATATATAACCAGGGTAATCACATTGATATTTAACCAGGGTAATCACATTGATATGTAACCAGGGTAATCACATTGATATATAACCAGGGTAATCACATTGATATGTAACCAGGGTAATCACATTGATATATAACCAGGGTAATCACATTGATATATAACCAGGGTAATCACATGGTCCCTGGTCAAGAGGGCAGCAGACAGAACATGTTCACATCACAACCACAAGTACAAACAATATAGTGAGAGCTCACAAATACTAAAATATAGAGAACACGTCTTAAAACTTTTCTGAAAACAGACAATATTAAAAACATGAGCACTCCATGGCAAGAAGTGTCAATTTCCTCCTTAAAGTTATCAATTCCAACGAGGGACTCTATATCTTCAAATCAAAAAGGCCACAAGAGATAAAACATAAAACACATCATGTCATACATCCTTCATTCTTTGGGGGCGAACTATTTATGACCCACTATAGCAGGTGTCCAGTGAGCAGCCGTGCTAGTTTAACCCTTTCGGTGCCACACGACAGCCGGTTAACCCTTTCACTGTGACAATACAGAAGGTTAGCCCTTTACTATCACAGGATGCGGAGCTAATGATGCTAATGATGGAGCATCGCCGTCGGTTGTGTGATAGTAAAGGGTTAACCTTCTGTCGTGTGGCAGTGAAAGGGTTAAAGTTGAATCACAAATGATGGTAAAAAGCAAGTTAAAGTTGAGTAAAAGCTTTTAAAATCGCAAGCTCAAAGGTAAAACGCTGCACACATCCGTTGACTGCTTCATTTCTTCTTTATTCTTCAGATGCAGACCTCCCTGTTGGAAAGATGAGAACGGTCACTCGTGTAATAATAACTAACTTTATTTGTATAGTATATATATATATTATATTGTAACATTGTATTCATGCAGTCAGCTGATGACCACGCACCCGTTACAGTACTGCTGGCAAGTATACAGGTGCACCTTATGTGAATACTGTATACTTCATCAGATCATATATTTAGCATTCAGCATTTTTAGATTATATATTCGATTTAGATGATAGGATTATTAGATAATATATTGCATATATTTAGCTTTTAGCATTTTTTTTTAAAATTATTATTATATATTAGATTTAGATTATTGGATTATTAGATTATATATTGTAACTATTTATTGTAGGGCAAATATAACAGAGGGCATACATACCCTCATCTCGCACCTTGATGCCCACATGCACATGTCCAGAGTTAATTATATTCAAGATTCAAGAGGTTTATTCATCATATACATACACAAGACATATAGTGAAATGAAGGTGGCCATGCCTGCTTCGATTGTGCAAAAAAATACGAACAATAATAGAATAAAATAGAATAGAAATAATTCTATTGTTTTGTTATATTGTTTACACTGCTTTTTTTACTACCTGTACCTCCCCTCCCCCATGCTGCTATGATGCCTGGATTTCCCCAAGGGGATCAATAAATGAATATCTTATCTTATCTTATCTTAAGTTGATAATTACAATCAAAAAGTGAATATTATATAGATTCATTAACACACAGAGTGAAATATTTCAAGCCTTTATTTCTTTCAATTTTGATGATTATGGCTTACATGCTAATGAAAAAAACATACGGTTATCCTATAACCATAGTTATATGAGTATAGCGAGCGCTCTGCTCTATTGGAACCCTATCCCTTATTAATCTAATACTGAATAAATGTCTTCACATGTACACACCCATCCGCCTGGCCACACCCACATCCGCTCCTCTACATAAGCGGGGACGTGGCCATACTAACAGCTCCTTCCAAAGTCTTTCACCACCGAAGGCGAAGACCACGGGGTCCTCAGTGAGTCAGAGCAGAGCGCTCGCTATACTCATATAACTATGGTTATAGGATAACCGTATGGTATATTATCGTATAGCTTACGCTCTGCTCTATTGGAACACAGGAGCTGAGCAGAGCGGAACCTCAACAAATGTACCGGCTGAGGCCCCCCACAACCGCCAGAACCGGGGAGGACCCGAGCCCCTGGACCCCCCTAGAGGGGGACGGGAGGGAATCGGATCCGACTGTGCGAAGAGGGTTTAGCAACTCAAACGCACAGGGTGAGCAGATCGTGGGACTTACCTTCACACAGAAGGACCCGTGACTACTCAGGCGCGCATCCCACATGCCACTAGGGAACGAACGGGAAGGGGAAAAAAACTGTTACAGGTCAAGAACCCAACCCGTGGCAAGGCCATAGCAGCGGATCGCGGAGGAGGACCCAGCCCCAGGAACAACCTGAGGGTCAGGAGGACCCCCTGGAAAGGGGGCCTGGTGAGGCCAACGATGCCGTAGCATCGAGACCCCACCAGACGGTCACTAGTGACACCACCCCCCACATCGCCAGCGTATCGGACAGGGCCCAATCCAAAAGCAGGCCCTTCCCCCCTACAGCACGCCGCCCTGAAGCACTCTACAGAGGCTACACCCCCACAACACTGTGGGGCCAGTCGGCGCACCGGGGAGACAACCCCCAAAGAGGTTGATCCCTCAATCCTGGCAACAGGTCAAGAGCGTAACTCGACCTGTGCCCGGACCACAGCGGACTAGACAGGCGCCTAAGGGGTCTACTGTGTGAACAGCACCCCGGCGGAAGGGGCGTTCGGTATGCTGTGCACCATGTCGCAGCCTCCACAAAACCCGACCCCCTAGAGAGGCAGAGGCAGAGAAGGCTGACACGATTGGCAGATGTCATGAAAAGTGCAGGGGCACACACGCAGGCAGACGGGGTCAAGCCCGGCCTAAACCCGAGAGTCGACTCTGCTACCAACACACCGGGGAACCAACCACCCCCCTATGTTTAGTTTAACAGGAGGCGGTTGTTCCCTTAACGCCCCCAAGAAAAAACTCCGAAACACAACTGCGCGTATACACCGGCTATACAGGCAGTACAAGCGTTTCAGTTTTCAAGAAGGGGTTAACCCAGGCCAACAGGTCGACGAGAACGAGTCCGGACCTGGGCCCGGCGGACCAGGACGTACACAGGGATGCCAGAGGGGTACAATAGAACCACCTCGACAGCCCCCTCCCAGCCCCGCCAAGCAGGGGAAGGGAGGGGTGAAAAAGAATGGAGAAGGACCAGGCTCCTTAGCACAGCGCAAGGTACAACACAATATGGAACAAGCAACTGTGAAGGATAACTCGTAGTGACGTAATCACGAACACACCTCCATAACATCAAACCCTGCGACGCCCGGGCCGACCCGGCATTTTTCCACAGAAAAAAGCACAAAGTCCTTCAGGGTACCAGAACAGCAGATCTGCGCCCCGGTGGACAACGGGTTAACTGACCTGGTCCGGCGCGACCAGAACCAGTCCCGTGTCCTAAGAGGGGGGTAGGTACGACCGCGACCGCGGAGCCAGAGACGCCCCACGACGCACGGAGGACACGGCAATGGTGAAGCGCTGGTGAAGGGTGACGTTGCGACCGTCCAAACCCTCACAAGGTGCAAACATTATGTCTTAGCTTTTCTCGTAAATTGGAGAGAGAGAGAAAAATAAGATACAATGTCCACGTAGCTCCTTTCCAACAACTATTTCGGCATTAAACTCAAGTGGTGTATACCAGTCGCGGACTGGGACCATAATTCCTACCGGGAATTTGACTCAGGCAGGCCAGGCCCATACTTCTTTAACTCCAAGCAGTACATCCAATCAAGTGATCAACATCCGGAGTTTCCACGTCAATTTCAATGTCCATCTGATTCAAAACTTGCGTAATAACACCTCTGATTGCGCCCCACTTTCGTCTCATTCTTAAAATTTTAGAGATATCCAAAACGTTCATATCTCCCGGGTTTCGGCAGTTGATCTCATCATGATTTAAATTAATAGGCTTGTTTGAGATTGGCGACTGGCGAGGCCTGCGCTGCATCGCGCTGGGTTGTGAATAACAAGTTAACTCATTCCTGCCTGAACTTATATATGCGCAAATAGAAACATATATACCGACCTGGCCTGCTTCGGAGTTCAGTGGCCTGACTGCGGGCACAAATAAACAAATTTAAAAATAAAAAAAAGCATTTGCCAGTCTGCCAGGGCAGCCAGGCCATGCCAGTCTGCCAGGCCACCGGGAAAACTCCCGCTGCTCCCGTTGGCCAGTCCGCTAGTGGTGTATACAGACACTTGTCGGTGGTGAAAATAGGGAAGGAGCTGTTAGTATGGCCACGTCCCCACTTATGTAGAGGAGCGGATGTGGGTGTGGCCAGGCGGATGGGTGTGTACATGTGAAGAAATGTATTCAGTATTATATTGATAAGGGATAGGGTTCCAATAGAGCAGAGCATAAGCTATACGATAATATAACCCACATTCTGTATCTGAGACTATTTGAATATTACATAAGACCAATACAAAAATATATATATATATATTACAGAAATGTCGGCCTACTGAAAAGCACTCAATACTTGGTCGAGGCTCCTTTTGCATGAATCAATGTGGCGTGGCGTGGAGGCAAGCAATATATTTCCTCAATATTCTAATTTATTGAGATGCACCTGTATTTGAAAGACTTGGGAAGGAGCTGTTAGTATGTAGAGGCGCGGATGTGGGTGTGGCCAGGTGGATGGGTGTGTACATGTGGAGACAATTATTCAGTATTAGATTGATAAAGGGATGTGGTTCCACTAGAGTGCAGAGCGCTCGCTATACTCCTATAACTATGGTTATAGGATAACCGTATGATCAAGCCATCTGTGTAACCGGCCTATACGATTTAGGTGTCCTTGGTCTACATACTACTGTATATGTTTTTGTAGTATAGTTAGTATAGCTAGTATAGTATAGTTATATCTAGTATAACTGTATATTGTATAGTAGTGTATATAGGACTCATTTCCTTTCATTCGTAAGCTTAGCATTGTATTGTATTTTATCTTAGTACTTTTTATCACGTCTATTTTATTATCTATTCTATTTTATTTTATTATTATTTG
Source organism: Notolepis coatsorum (assembly GCF_963971535.1). Taxonomy (NCBI): domain Eukaryota; kingdom Metazoa; phylum Chordata; class Actinopteri; order Aulopiformes; family Paralepididae; genus Notolepis; species Notolepis coatsorum. Next base: position 7,492,281 of record NC_140179.1, on the reverse strand, counting down.
TATTTTTTTGCACAATCAAGGCGGGCTTGGCCACCTTCATTTCACTACATGTCTCGTGTATGTATGTGACGAATATATCTCTTGAATCTTGAATCTACATGTCAGTTTGATAAAAAAAATTTAAAGAATCACCCCAACCTGTACACACATACAGCACTTTAGTTTGGATATCATAGCATCAATATATGGCTTCTCCACTCAGGTCCAGGTCAAGGCTCTGCCCTACGTCTATTGGAGCAGTGGAATCTGAGGATGTAAATTCAACCAGATCCATTAAGAACCACTTCCACACCACAAGGAATGCTGATGTATTTCACACATGATCTCACACTTATGAACTGTAAACAGATTCTGCACACGTTAATTGCTAAATGGTGCATTTATACATAACAGCTTTTATCAAAAGTGCTTTACAAATTTGTTCCTCACATTTTACCCATTCACTAAAACGATTGTATCTGTTTTGTTCTTATGGACTGATTATGGAATATGTATTCTATGGTTGGAGAATTGTTGTGATATTTTGATAGTTTGTGGTTTTATATTTTTATTTAAAACATTTTTGTGTTGGGCGGTCAGGTGGCGTAGAAGAGATTGCGTTCGTCACCAACGCCGGAGACGCTGGATTCGCCTGTTCGAATCCAGCTCCCGGCGTGTCACCAGCTTGGCTGGCCGTTCACACTAATACAATTGGCAGTATTAGAGGGTGGGAAAGCTGGCGGGGTGACTCCTACAGTTCGGTCGGGGCGCCTGCTCAGCGCGGATAGGATCTAAGGGGGGTAGTGTGATCCTTCCACACGTTACACCCTCTCAGTGAGAGTCCGCGCTGCCAGGTGAAAAGAAGCGGTTGATTGGCTAGACGTGTGTCGGAGGAAGCATGTGATAGCCTCCACTCTCCCAGACCGACTGTGGGGGGTAAGTGCGCAGCGACCAGGAAGGGGATTGGGAATTGGCATAACGACTAACATTGGGATGGGAGAAAATCGGAGGAAAAAGGAGGGGGGAAAAGATAAAAAAAAAAAAAAAAACATTTTTGTGTTTATTTTAAAAGTTTGGACCCCAGGAAGAGTAGTCTCACCTTGGTGTAGAGACTAAAGGGGATCCACAATAAAACAATAAAACTCACACATTCACAGATGGCGGAGGCGTCATGCAAGGTGCCCGACGTGCTCATCGGGAGCAGTTAGGGGTTAAGTATCTTGCTCAAGAACACGCTGCCCTGGAGGAGTGGGAATCCAACCGGGAACCTTCCGACTACCACCAGACGACCACTCTACCTCCTGAGCCACTGTCGCCCCCAATTATTAATTTAGTTTTGACAGTTATTGAGTTTGAATAATGTCCTCCAGTCATTGGCGGACACTGGATCCCTGTGCAGGGGTGTAAAGTACTTGAGTAATTGTACTTTGTTACAATACTTAAGTACTGTTTTGGGGGATTTGTACTTTACTCTAGTATTATTAACAGGTTTGTATACTTGCACTTTTACTCAATTACATTTCAGAGGGAAAAAGCATACACAGACAGTCAGAAAAAAAGTTTTTACTTTTACTTTTTGGTACTTAAGTACATTTAAAAGTAGAACGTTTTTACTTTTATTCAATTGTGTTTTTAGCCAGATACTCTTTTGAGACGGTACCCATACTTTCACTTAAGTATAATTTCTGGGTGCTTTTTACACCCCTGGTATTCACAGGGGTCACTGGGTGCCTGTGTGTATTCACAGCCCAATAAAATGACGTAGATTAAATAAATAGTGGTCCCTATTTGCGATTACGATACTGAGACAATATTTGGCCCTCGATAACGTAGTCGATTTTGAAATGTTTGTTTTGTTAGTGCACGTCTCACGTGCACACGTAGGGCCCAAAGGGTGTGCTTGAAGCACCTGCCTTTTCTCCCTGTGTCAGAAAGTGCCCTTTTCTGGCTCGTGTTGATTCTATTTAAATTTTGTTTATTTTCTATTGAAATTCTATCAAATATATGTGCTAATTATAGACACAAGACAACACATTTTTAAGTTTCACATCTGTAAACTTTGCAATAGGATTCACTAGGAAATACTGCGCGTGGTTTAGGAGGGGTGGCTCCTAGGTATAGAGCGGGGCATGGCGCAGAAAGAGAAAGTACCTCTTCCGTCTGTGTATGAAGATCATAATTAAAAATATTTATTTAACGTGCAACATCATTGCAAATGAGGGCAACCTTAACTTTTTTCTAGTTAAAATAAAGTTTTGAAATGACATGAGATTAATTAATATTCCGTACAGAGTGAAATAAACGTCCAACATCGCAAAAAGAAACTGTATAAAAATGGTTTACAATCAATCCAAAACGTTTGTATTACTCATTAACTGTTAATGTATGTCAAATGTTTTGGATGACGAGCAAACAGCGTTTAAGTCAAAATCATCAGTGACCCCCTGCACCCAGCTCATCACCTCTTCCAACTCCTCCCCTCTGGTAGAAGGTTTAGGTCACTAGGTAGTCGCACGGTTAGGTTCAACAACAGTTTCTTCCCCAAGGCCATACAATTACTCAACTCCAACTCATCCTAATTTCACCCCCTGCTGTTTATGTTATGTATGTTATGTTATGTTGATGTTGATGTTATGTTGTGTTCCATGTGGTGTATTGTCGCAGCTACCACCTGTACCGTGCCCAAATTCCACCGGCCTGGCCGTGTGGCAATAAAAGAAACTTGAACTTGAACAGTGGAGCAGAGCAGACTGGCCAGCGTTACCATAATGACCTGATATTTCAAGAATCTCCAGTGTCGAGGTATTATTGAGCAAAAGCTCAACTATTTCATAAAATATTGACCACTTAACAGTCACTTCAAACACTGTGAGAAGCACACATTAAATATAAATGTACAACTTCACTGCAGTGTCGCTCTCTGTTTGGAATATACTGGTCACGTCTGCGAATGTACTCAAATCTTGATAAGAATAAAGACGTAATGTTTTAATTTAGCTATCAGTGTGAAAAAGGCCAGCTGTAGGTAACACACCGTTGTATGGAACATGATTAGTCTACGTTAATCAATACACCCACTTGCTCACTGTACTGTATGAGTAATGGATCTGCTTGTGTAAATGATTTTTAAATGTTCACAGGAAATTCACTTTGTTTTTCTACTTTAAGTGTAAATGCCATAAAAACACAGTAAATAACTTTTTATCAAAATATGAACCATTAATAAAAGTTGTAATCTGTAAATGTATTTGATTTTACTGTAAGTAAGTATTTGGCAACCATTGCTGCCAGACATTAACTTTTTTTTTTTTTACAGTTTTCTTTTTTACAGTGTGGGCTCAGTTTGGCATTATGTGGATTTAGGACTTGTGATTGGGAGAGAAAGATGGGGGGGGGGGGTTCTGTGTCCTCTGGTGACATCACTGGAGGACATATTCAAACTCATTAACTCAAAAACCAGGTGTGCAAAATGGTTTAGAGCTTTAGTGAAATGATGTGCTTAATAGATCTGTGTTGTTTTTTTGTGGTGAAGTGCCCCTTAAAACTATTTGCTTTGTTTATAATGAAAGATACATCGATTTAAAATATACTCTGCTCTGGGTCCAAGCTCATTCATTAAGTCTGTGCTAATTGTGTGGTATTGAAAATATTGTTTTGCAAGCTACAAATTACATCACACTGGAAGAAGTTAAACTACAGCAAATAAGCTATACCCTCTCAGGAGATATATAGTTTGGTTAACTAAAGCTACCTAGGAAAAGAAATTCAAACTACTAAACATGTTTATCATATCCACATATGCAATGCAATACAAGATGATTACAGAGTATACAAAAGGAGTTCACATGACTACACAACTGAGTTTATGGCAAAAGCTACACCACTACGCCATATTTTATTTATTTATTACAAAAGGATTTGCACTACATCTCTACCTCCTTTTTGCATTTGTTTGCATTTTGTATATTTTAGTTTTGTATAGTGTTTGGTCTTTATTCTTTTAACTGTATTTTACTGTATGAAGCAGAATCTCAGGGGGCTCATATATACAGAACCAAGCATTTCACTATAATGTACATGTATTGTTATATGTGAAAAATAAAACAACTTGAAACTTGAACTATAATCTTCTAATCTAGTTTATTCACAGACAGACGTGCAAGGAGTGCAGACACGCCACAGTTAAAACAGTCAACACAAATTATATATGAACATGTTTATGTTTTAGAATACTGTTTTGGAGTCTTCATTTTGTTAAGAATATAGGACAGACATGTATAAGCATTATGCTTCAATCTGTACCTTTTCAGTCACTGCCAAATCAAAGATTGATTGTGCATATTGTATTGTGTGTGATGACTGAATAAAACTACTACTACTACTACTTTATCTTGAACTTTCAAATCGCTGCTGTCGGGACAAAACCTCATAACTCCAAAAACCCAACTTTTCAGCAGATGAAAAAAACTAACACAGATTTGAGGGTGAATAGAGTTAGGAGGTTTAGACAGATGATCGGTTTAATGCTTTCCCATTGTTTAAACGTTGTAAAACCCACACACACATATGGAGGATGATCTACGGAGTTGATTTACATAATATAAAAAAAATTTAGTTATGAGGTTTTGTCCCGACAGCAGCGAAATGTATTTTCTTTAGAACATTTAACAACTTGACCAGAACAATGTCTGAAGAATGAATCTCTTATTTATATGACACTTTGAGTCTCTCAAAGTCAATGTGTTGAATTATCACCAAGCTATTGCAAAATTTAGTTAAACTACTAGTTTTAATTACACATAGTGAAGCTACTCCCCAACACTGGTAGATAGATTCACAGACAGACAAACAGACAGACAGACAGACAGACAGACAGACATATGTAAGGGATAATGTATAGCTACGAGGTCATTGTCGCAAAATAATTGACCGACACAGAGTTTAGAATACCGAGGCGCCTCGCTGAGGTGTTCTTTAAGCGTAGTGACATACATACATTATCCCGCTTATTACATGGCTAACTTACTAACAATATACCTAATTCATTTTACACCATCGACAAGACGAGATCAAATGCAGACGCAGTTCTGTTCTGTCGCTCCGCGCTGTCATCGCCGGCAGCCGGCAGGTGTGTCTGATTGGCTGCACTGATGCAGTGTGTGTCAGTGGGCTTGATTGCTACAGCTGCGAACAGTGGTCATTATTGCTCGGCAGAGGTCCGTTATCGAGTAATAACGGACCTCTGACGAGCGCTATTGACCAATCACAATCAAGCATTTCGGCGAATGTTAAAACGCCATGTAATAAAAACATATAAACAGACAGACATACACAGAGAAATAGATCAAAGATAAAGATACCCCCCCCCCCCCCCCCTACTCACTGCATGTATAGAGGCGGTTGACTCTGAGGATGTCGGTTGGACTCATCCGAGTCGCCCTGCCGATGGCTACGTTGCTGTTGGGGATGGGAACGATGGTGGGCTGTCTGTTCCTGGAGAAGGCAAACCTGTAGAGCAGCAACACACTGATTACACACCAGTTACACACCAGTGACTGAGGCTATAGAGAAGACACACATGTAGACCAGCAACACACTGTTACACACCAGTGACTGAGGCGACAAACCTGTAGACCAGCAACACACTGTTACACACCAGTTACACACCAGTGACTGAGACTAGAGACCAGCAACACACTGATTACACACCAGTGACTGAGGCTATAGAGAAGACACACATGTAGACCAGCAACACACTGTTACACACCAGTGACTGAGGCGACAAACCTGTAGACCAGCAACACACTGTTACACACCAGTTACACACCAGTGACTGAGACTAGAGACCAGCAACACACTGATTACACACCTGTAGACCAGCAACACACTGATTACACACCTGTAGACCAGCAACATACTGATTACACACCTGTAGACCAGCAACACACTGTTACACACCAGTGAGTGACTGACAGGCTGTAGATAAAATGGTAAATCGTGCATTTATATAACAGCTTTTATCCAAAGCGCTTTACAATTTGTTCCTCACATTCACACACCGGGATCATCCCTATGTTCCCCGGGTCCTATGTTCCCCGGGTCCTATGTTCCCAGATTGATTGATTGCGGGGGGTCTTGCCCGCAACGATGTGCATAATACAATAGTAATATATAATAAGAATCCAATAGAACGACATTGTGCAATAAAACAAGTAAACAAAGTAGGGCATATCGGTATATGTACATGAGTTATTTACAGAGCATGGTAGGACATGCTAGGTCCTGTGGTAGTGCAATACACTTTTAGCTATACGGATGAGGCACTGGGTCCAGGGACTGAGGCTGGAGAGACTGAACTGGGCATCTGACAGAATATATGCTGCCACAATAGGGAGGTGTAGTGGTTACGTCATTGTTGTTTCCGGCCGGTCCACCTCGCAAAATTGCAACGTATTTCCCCATTGCCCATTTCTAAATAGTCTCGTTTAAAACAAATAAAGCATGAACATCTGCATGGTGTACCTTTCTGTGCGTATTCATCCACAATCTAATAGCTGAACATGAAAATATTTGCAATTAATCGTAAAAAAAAAAATTGCAGAATTGTATTTCAACCAAAAATGCTTAAACAATAATGTTAGTGATAGAAGGGAACTCATTTTGTGCAAAAATGGAAAGCTTTTCAATGTTCATGAGGCAGAATTGTTACAATAGCCGATAATCCATTTTGATGTAGGGGAGCCCCAGTGTTTCCTATTTATTATCATTTTCTGTCATTGCTGGGGTCAACTTGAGATGTTTGATTTGAATTTGATTTGATTTTTTCACGGATCTAGCCTCTCTTCCTCTTAAAGTGCACCAGATTGATGCATTTAAATGTTAAATGCATGCCCACCTTAAAGGGTTTGGAATCCCCCCACCATAGTTTCACAAAATAGGGGCCCCCAAACAACATTTTACATAAGGCCCCCAAAAAGCTAGAAACGGCCCTGCATGATGGACATGTACACAAAGCTAGAGCAACATACACACATAGACAAACAGTGTACTGTACATATTACTACATAAGATTACATTACACACATGCATGCACACACACACACACACACCTATAAACATATGCAAATATACATAAATTGAGATGAATCAGAGAACATACACACATGCATACATACGCAACACATGTAAAATGACTGTAATGTGATCTAATTATCTTAATTATTGTACGATCTTGTAAAGAATGTCACTATTAATTATGTGCTCATTTGAACTAATGTACTTTTGGTAATGATATTATGCAATGACCACTTTTAAGTAGAAAAACCGAACCCAGAGACAGGGGTTGCAAATGCATCTTGTTATTGTAACTTGATACAATGTTTTCTTTTGCATTGTCCCTGACAAATAAACAAATGAATGAATATACCTTCCATAGTGCATGACTGAGTTATAGTCATAAGGGGTGCCGAGATTCCTTGTAGCGATCCTCCGGAAGTTGAACTCCATTCCTGGAAGGGAATCACACACTAGTGAGAACACTTCAAAAGCATAATGCCATGGTTATTAAACTGGACTTTTGAAGAAGTCTTTATTCGCAGCACACATTGCAGCGTAGTCATGCAGTGACACACACACATGCGATGGGCAACACATAGGAAACACCGGTCGCCAATAAAAAAAAAATAGCTTTTGACCAATAGGCCCAGTGGTGCAGTGGTGATTTCATAAGGGGTTGCACTGGGTTTTAATAACGTCACGTGCACGCGCATAAATGTTCCCTCGCCTGCGCACAAAACAGCTTCGACCAGCATTATGATTATTATGTGCATAAATAGTAGGAAACATGTTTGTATAGGAAATTACTAGTTTTAGTTTCGTTTTTGTAAATATTGCCTTGAAATAGAGAAGCTGAAAAAGGTAGCAGGATGTAGCCTTCAATATATAAAGAAATTATATTGTCAACAGATATGGTTGTAGTTACAATTTCTTTAATTGAATTAACTTAAACTAGAAAAGTAAATACAAACTAAATTAACAATGTAACTTGTAATTTGTTTCACAACAGAGTGGTTTCAAAACAGTCAAGCAAGCCCCCACCAATGGGTACAGTAAGACCTGCTTTATCAAAGCTATTTAATCTATTTAATCAATATTTGCCTTTGTTGAAAGTGTTAGCCCTCTGTACAACACCCTTATCTTCCAGAGGAGGACAGTTTCCTTCTGAAGCACAACTTAAGAAATGTCTCATCCTTCCAGTCGGGACCATTTGTCACATAGTGAGAGGTTCCACAGCTCAAGCAAACCCCCACCAATTGGTACAGGGCTTGTATTTTGGTTTTGCTCTTCTCGTTCTTTGTTATGCTATTGTTACGCAAAGACAAGTAGCCAGGTACTTGGCGCACGGCACGACGAGTCGAGTGAAAGTTGTGGACCGCATTTTTGTGTGCACACGCGTGCATGTGCGTGCGCGTGCTTCTGCTCAGAAAGGAGGTGGAACGGCGTGGTACCGCGTCCCATGAACACTGCACCCCTGCATGATAGGCCTCACTGGACCAGGTTCTTAGGTCTCACTGGAGTCCCGACTGTCCAGTGTTGATTGCTCCATTTTAAACGTAACCTACCGCGGACGACGTTCTGCAACATGATGCGCACGTTGCGGTCCCTGTCGGAGCGGGTCTGTTCGTGGTCGAATCCCAGGGCGTGGAGCAGCTCGTGCTGGATGGTGGACTCGAAGATACACCCTCTGCGAGCCAGAGACACCACCTGGGCGTTACCACGGCGACCCACAAAGGAGAAACACCTGCGGGGAGACGGAGAAGGGCGACGATGATACGTTAATTATATATAGGTGTTGTATGCAAGATATATATATGTAGGTCAGTGGCTGTGGTCGTGTAAACTACGGTGACGAGTCGGTCACAGTCAACCAGCACCTGCTAACAGGTCTGACTCTTTAGCTCAGATGGTTAGTGCGGCCGCCTGTGGGTCCTATGGTCCCAGGTTCAAATCCACTCGGTTGCAGTAAGATAATCAAAGGGAAAATCCACCCAAAACTATAACTCACATATATTATTTATATAATAATGAGCAGCTTAAAGGGATAGTTCTGATTTTTGGAACGCCAGCCCCCCTATTTCTTACTTACCAATAATGTTGTGGACCGGTAGAGTCCTTTCTCAGTGCAATCCATGCTGTTCCTCATACTAGCTCCAGATAGTTAGCTACAATCCATGCTGTTCCTCATACTAGCTCCAGATAGTTAGCTACAATCCATGCTGTTCCTCACACTAGCTCTAGATAGTTAGCTACAATCCATGCTGTTCCTCATACTAGCTCCAGAGTTAGCTACAATCCATGCTGTTCCTCATACTAGCTCCACATAGTTAGCTACAATCCATGCTGTTCCTCATACTAGCTCCAGAGTTAGATACAATCCATGCTGTTCCTCATACTAGCTCCAGAGTTAGCTACAATCCATGCTGTTCCTCACACTAGCTCCAGATAGTTAGCTACAATCCATGCTGTTCCTCATACTAGCTCCAGATAGTTAGCTACAATCCATGCTGTTCATCATACTAGCTCCTGATAGTTAGCTACAATCCATGCTGTTCCTCATACTAGCTCCAGATAGTTAGCTACAATCCATGCTGTTCCTCACTAGCCATAAATGTCATGATGTCATATATGTTGTGTATGTCATAAATGTCACTATGAATTGAAAATGGGGGACCCTGATGCAGGCACGTTGGAAGGGGGGGTGCGGGGGGTGCAGCAGCACCCCCTAGTGGCAGCTTCAGTTACTGCACAAAACGTCTTTTTATATACTGTAACATTATAAGTTATACATTTCTTCTGCTCAAAGCACTTCACCATTACACTGTGTAGACAATCATACGGAATAATCGTTATGTTATTATAACAGTAAAGTGACATGTGGGCGAAGACATACTAGACACTACCATCTACAATCTATATCCTTAGACTACCATCTACCAGGTATTATTTTGGCCACAGAGTGGCGCTGTCTCGAGTTTGTGGTGCCGCGCCGCTGTTTCCACATTTAGGAGCAGAGAAGAAGAGACCCGATTTGCAGTTCTGGTGAGTCGTGTTTTTTTGTAAACTAGTCAATAACATGGTTGTACTGTATAGGCTACTACGCTTCATTAAGGCTTTCTTTCATCAGAGTGGAAACATAATATGAAAACCAAATAGCAGGGCACAAAATACTAAAGAGCGCGCAGAGCGAGCGTGTGAATTCATTGTTATGAGTGGTATTCAGAAGTTTTTATAGCCATTCTAAACAATAAACGTTCCTCTCACTCTGCCACGTTGTCATTTTGATTAAAAAAAACAATAGAATTTGCGTATAGTAGGCTATTTCAAAGCCGTTCTGAACAATGTACGTCCCACTCCATCTTACGTCATTTTCATTTAAAAGGACATTGGAAATCACATTAAAGCGTTCTGAAAAAGAAAATCTCAGAAAGGCAGCACCCCCTTTTTTATTTTATGTTCCAACGTCCCTGCCCTGATGTAAACAAGACAAACGTCTTTCTCTGGTCTGCATCCCCTTAACAATTGTGTGTATTGAGCCGTACTGTATTGTACCCATTCTGCAATCTGATAAAGTTTTCATTCATTCATTCATTCATTCATTCATTCATTCATTCATTCATTCATTCATTCATTCATTCATTCATTCAGCTCCAGATAGTTAAGCTACAATCCATGCTGTTCCTCACACTAGCTGCAGAGTTTAGCCACAAACAAGGACGCGGGAAGGGGGGGTGCGGCGGGGGCTGCAGCACCCCCTGCTGGCGGGGAGTGTAACTGCAACTGCAAGGTTGTTTTGGCCTTTATTCCATTGTAATACCGAGGCTATTCAATGTCACAGAGCGAGCGGCACTGCAGATTTACCCTACTCTTGGAATTCATTGCCAGATCCTCATAGGGGCGCTGTCTCGATAATGCAGTGTTATTAAAGAAGCCGCAAGCGTGTAGCCGACGCATGAACCAGTTGGGATTCGAATAGACGTGGCCTGGAAGCCTGGAAGCGTCAACGCAGAACTGGAAATCCGTTGGTCAAATAAATAGCGGCCTGGAATAGTTTTTGGGACAATTCGCAGTAAAGGAATATATCTGTCGGCGATGTTGTATGCGGGAACGAATTGCAGAGAGGGAGGACTGACTGAAGTGGAGAGTGTGTTTACTTGTGTCTCAGAAAAGAAATGTCTCAAAAAACGAATATCTGATTTCTTTAATAATAATAACCTGGACTTGCTGCATATACATCAGGATATTCTGGACTCACTGGACATTCATGTTGTCATGAAGGAGTTTATTTCCACCACTCCTGAACGCAAGACCACCATCTGTGTTCTACCGTCTCCGGAATAGGTAATGTGTGTTTATTATCGCTCCTGCAGGGATTGTTGTTGTGACAGTCAGTGACACACACACACACACACACACACACACACACACACACACACACACACACACACACACACACACACACACACACACACACACACACACACACACACACACACACACACACACACACACACACACACACACAGATCCTGTGCGGTGTGCGAAACGAAACGACTGCATTTCGTGTGTGAACTGTCCACATGTTGGTGTTCAAGTTTGTCTGTTGTAGTGTATAATATTGATCTTTCAAATGAATGGAAAATCACGAATGATGCGCTTCGCGTATGCATTTAACACTATGATCGCCGCGGATGAGTTTTCACGTCATTCCGAGCCATGCTCATTCTGCCGAAGACGCCGTAACTCGTCTTTGATGTCAATATTTCAAAAATCTGTCATCGAAATCATATTTCCTTTCCGGAGCCCTGAGACACACTGCTGATCTCCTCTCAACTCTCTAGCGGTTCAAGAGCGCCATCTGGTGGCCGATCGGCAGATCGCCAACCGGATATTAACCTTTGAACCGGTAGTGCTCATCCATATGTGGTCCGGCCACTCGCTATAGCTCCCGCGACTCCATCTTGAAACACTGGATAATAGATTGCTCGCCCTAACTCAATAAACAACGTTATTTGGACGTATATACTATTATACAACCTGGAAATGGATCGGGCATTTCTACATCCCATAATAGAAAAAAAATCTGTTCCACGCTCATCTGCCAGCGGCGCGAGGAAGCCACGGTAAGATTCAGCGTTATTTTCTAACGTATTCTATACTAACTGATCTGATGAACATATGACCCACTCTGGGTGAATCATCTAACGCTGCCCACGGAATTATAAACGATCCCCCGCCCATCCGGTCATCATCAGATGATGCGTAGAAACTTCTAGAACCACGTCCAGTTGAAACTTTTTATCTCGCACAGATTCCTACCAAACTGTATTTGATCATCAATATAATGCATTTAGGGCTATAAATCACGTTCTGAAGAAAGCTGCAGAAAACGATAAAAACATACTTATACTTTAGACCATATTTTAGTATGAATATGTGAATGAAAAAGTTTAACGTTGC
>NC_140179.1:7294786-7477286 GCF_963971535.1 Notolepis coatsorum | reverse complement strand
GTTTGACTTTTTTGTTTGTTATTTGTTATCTTTTATATACATTTATTATTTGAACGGCTTAAGGCTATATACTTGATGTTTGTTTGTTATGTTGCATATTTGAAATAAACTTCAATCAAATCAAATCAAACGTGTTGTAGCACACGCTCCCACAGAACCCCAATAGGTCCTCCAGCCATTTCCTCTTACCACACGGCTAATGGCTTCCATAGCATTTCATTCACCGCTCGTTGGCCACGCTGCAAAGCCGGAACCCGTCATACTTTTCACCTCAAAGAGTTGTTTAGAAACACTTTTAACCCTTAACCTTAATCTCAGTGCAGACATCACATCACACCCCACCCTCTAAGTACTTAAAAATAGGGATGAAAAACGAATTGTGATCATTGTTTTTTTTGTGTGAAGATTAACCAATGTCTTAGTTTGCAGCTTGGCCGTTTAAAGTGATAACCGGATCGTGCATGAGACTGGAAAGGTTGATTGGTTCTGTATGAGCCCCCTGAGATTCGTCATTAAAAAGCCAACCCACACCGACAACATTTGTATGCTATTACAGCCATTTTAAGGTTCAGGTCAGCCCTGTGACCATTCAGGAATATAGATTTGAATGGTAACGGCTGTTACCAGTGGTATTTGATTGGCAACGCTTTAACAATACATTTGTATCAACCATGAAGATTTGACCACACGCATAATTAACCTCTCTGGTTCCACCCCCCTTCCCCCCACTACCAAAAATACCGTAAATCCAAATCTCGCAGGTCCAACAATTTGAATTATATTTGTTTCTCTGGCCGAACTAACGTTAACGTTATTAATCCTGTGGCCACTCTTTATTTAAAAACAGCCAATCAAATCCTCATCAATGAAAAATTAACCCGCCCCATACCCATGCTGATTGGTCCTTGTGCAAGACTAGAAAGCGGGGATATTTGATTAAACACCTAGAATAGACAGTCAGAGTGACAAGCTACAGAAGACGGCCACAAACGATAGTACGAGTGATGAAGAGGACGAAACGGAACATTTCATTGCCCCGGAATAAAAAAAGGTTTTTACTTTTACTTTTTAGTACGTAAGTACATTTAAAAATGTGAAACTTTTTGACTTTTACTATGTGTTTTTAGCCAGATACTTGAGTACGATTTTGAGACGGTACCCATACTTTCACTTAAGTATAATTTCTGGGTACTTTTTACACCCCTGTGTAAATGTAACTGTTGTGGACAACAACTAAGTCTATCCGAGGGAAGCGGCTACAGTTGTGACAGTTGAGAATCAAGAAAAGAGAGACTTTTTGGCCCGTTTAGACCGTTGCATCTGCGAGGATCTGGGGGAGAGAAGGTCTGGGTCTTACAGTACTGGTTGAAGATGCGGGGGAGAAGGTCTGGGTCTTACAGTACTGGTTGAAGATGCGGGGGAGGGGTCTGGGTCTTACAGTACTGGTTGGAGATGCAGGGGAGGAGGTCTGGGTCTTACAGTACTGGTTGGAGATGCGGGGGAGGGGTCTGGGTCTTACAGTACTGGTTGGAGATGCGGGGGAGGGGTCTGGGTTTTACAGTACTGGTTGGAGATGCGGGGGAGGGGTCTGGGTCTTACAGTACTGGTTGGAGATGCGGGGGAGAAGGTCTGGGTCTTACAGTACTGGTTGGAGATGCGGTAGGGAGGTCTGGGTCTTACAGTACTGGTTGGAGATGCGGTAGGGAGGTCTGGGTCTTACAGTACTGGTTGGAGATGCGGTAGGGAGGTCTGGGTCTTACAGTACTGGTTGGAGATGCGGGGGAGGGGTCTGGGTCTTACAGTACTGGTTGGAGATGCGGTAGGGAGGTCTGGGTCTTACAGTACTGGTTGGAGATGCGGAAGGGAACGTAGACGTTGCCGTTGGAGGATTTGGGCCACAGGCAGCCGCGTGCCGTGCAGGGGTCGGCGTTCTGCAGGCCCGTCAGCACCGCGATGTCTCCGTACTGCACCACCGGGTCGTCAGGACCTTTCCCTGCGAAACAACGACAAGAAAAGTGGGAGTGACTTGTTGTTATTCTCTCATTGACATTATAAGATAAGTAAGGCTGAGACGATATGCCATTTGGAAGAATCGATAAATGGGGTCAAAATTATCTATATTTTTATTAGTATAAAAAAAAGTATTATTTAAACAACAAATTTATGTTTATTTTGCAGCAATTCTTTGTCGTTGCCGCCATCTTTAGTGTTACAGATTTCCCCATTCAAAACGACCACAGTGATCCTTCTCATGTTATAGTCGGTGGTCTCTGGATGTGATGGAAGAGTGCGCTGCATATTGAATGCAGCACAGTGCAGAGTTGCAATTCGACTGAATTTACATGAAATGGGGATGTTTGAACTAAAACATGCCACAAGACCTAGTATTTTAGTATAGTATAAAAAAAATTTTTTTACACCTGCAAAAAAATCGATAAGTGATGCCACTTACAGTTATCGATAACTATCGATAAATCGATAAGTGGTCTCAGCCTTAAAGATAAGATAACACATTCCTTTATTGATCCCCTTGGGGAAATTCAGGCATCAGATTCATCGGAGCATTGGGGGAGGGGGGGGGGGGGTACAGGTATGGGCAGGGTAATAGTAGAAGACATAAATACAGGCAATTATACATATACATACAATTATAGTACAGTAGAAAAAGTACAACTAGGCAGTGTAAACAATATAATTAACACTGAATATACATGAATATATATACGAATGTACACATCTCAAGTCAAGAGTCACTTTATTGTCCCATCAGCTGGGAGATTTGTCTTGGGCTTACACCCACACTACAGCCACAGACTGTACATACAGACATGACACAGACATCTGAGCAAGTAGGCAGCGTGATCAAAGGTGCAGATGAGGGTCTGTGTTCTGAAACACACAGAACACAGTGACTCATCGACCTCTGGCCTTTGTTTCTATTTCTCTGAGAGGATTTAGATGTATTATCATCACACAGCACAGCACACACTATATATACCTATAGTGGCTCCTGGCCGTGCACCTGCCGCAGTGGAACATCCACTGGCTCACGGCAGTATGAAAAGAGCGTTTATTTGATCATTACAGCGACAATTTAATGAATGAGTGCAGATTAAAAATCAGCGTCTTAACATGGGAATCAATGGGAAGAAGAAAAAAAAACACTAGGTTAATTGGCAAGCTAAGGTCTATAACTTTTTTTTAATAGGTATTCTAATGATGATCGTTTTACATATTGGATAGGAAATGACCAAACTGACCCAATTTCATGACATAATAATCAACACAGCCATCGTCGTACACAGAAACACAAAGAAATATAGGCAAAAAACACAGAATAGTCGCTAAGGGGGCGGCAGAGTAAAGTGCACGACGACTACACGTCAAAATCCCACCGTCGCTGAACCGTTCATAACTACTACTCTCTCTCTCTCTCTCTCTCTCTCTCTCTCTCTCTCTCTCTCTCTCTCTCTCTCTCTCTCTCTCTCTCTCTCTCTCTTGTGTTTAGTCTGGCTGATGTAGAGACGGTTGTGCCTTAACCCTTTCACTATCACACTACAAAGGTTTAACCCTTTCACTACCACACTACAAAGGTTTAACCTTTTCACTATCACACTACAAAGGTTTAACCTTTTCACTATCACACTACAGAGGGTTAACCCTTTCACTACCACACTACAGAGGGTTAACCCTTTCACTACCACACTACAGAAGGTTAACCCTTTCACTACCACACTACAGAAGGTTAACCTTTCACTACCACACTACAGAAGGTTAACCTTTCACTACCACACTACAGAAGGTTAACCCTTTCACTACCACACTACAGAAGGTTAACCTTTCACTACCACACTACAGAGGGTTAACCCTTTCACTACCACACTACAGAAGGTTAACCTTTCACTACCACACTACAGAAGGTTAACCCTTTCACTACCACACTACAGAGGGTTAACCCTTTCACTATCACACTACAGAAGGTTAACCTTTCACTACCACGATTAACCATCTGTGTATTAGTGAAAAGTAATAATAATAATAATAAATTAATTAAAGATAAACTGGAGGACAACTTACCAAGATTAGCATTGGCCTTTTCAATGAGATTCCAGATTCCAGATGATTCCTCATCCTCAAAGGTGTTGCCTGTGAAATATAGATAGTGTCAGTATAGTTATAGTAGTTAATGCTGAATTAAGATCACAGACCGACTGGATATGAAGAGTGGATGTACGTTACCTGCTTCCTCATCAACTGTTTTCTCTGTCTTTTCCAACTGCAATTGAGAAATCAGAATAGTTTTTTAAACGTTTACAATATAGACTTATATTATATAGATAGAGTTCAAGTTCAAGTTTCAAGTTTTGTTTTATTTGTCACATATAAGGTACATGTACACTATAGTAAAATTCTTGGTTATGTATGATAAAAGTTAAAGAACAAAGACTAAACACTATACAAAATATACAATATACAAAACTAAAGAATGTACAAAATGCACAAACAAGATGCAAAATGCTAAATGCAAAAATTAGGTAGTGCAAATCTTTTAGATACAGCATAGACGTATTTAGCATACCATAACAGCAAATGATTAACATAAAAAAGATGTTAACATGCTATGAATTAGCTGTATTCAGCCATCAGACTACTGTATGTAACGCCTCACTGCACCTCACGGCCTCACTGAGCACAGAGTGACAGTACAAACTCTGCCATATCTCCCTGGACATTTGACATTTTTACATTTATTACTGTACATTTTACTGTATATTTACTGTATCTTTTTGGCTGTATATTTTAGAATGTATACACATATGTAGAATGCATATCCCTGTATATTCTTATTTGTGATTTTTGACTACTTAAATCTTTATTGTGAACGATCTGTAGTAGTGCTGAATTTCCCTCTGCATCAATAAATTACTTCTATTCTATCTATTCTATTCCAGTTACAAAACATTTGATCAAGTAGGTTTTGTTATGGTGTGTGGTTTACCGGTAAATGTCAAAATCCCGTCCCCCCCACTTCCCCACCCCACCCAACCCAACCCCCTCTAATGTACAGTTTCTTCCCCTTCGGACTTCTATTTTTTCATGATGTTCTCTCTTTCTTACACAGTACCGTATATTTGTATGTCTTGTCATAAAATGTCTTGATGAATTGAAAATGGAGGACCCTGATGTGAAAAAGATAAAAGTATTTTCTGGTCTGCATCCTCTTAGCAGTTGTTTGTATTGAGCTGTACTGTATTGTACCCCATTCTCTAATCTGTTAATAATACTCCTATCCAAGCTCCCGGAGGGTCATCAAAGAGAAGTCGCCTATTCTCAGTCCTTGCCCCACAATGGTGGAATGAACTACCCACCCCAGTTAGGACAGCCGAAACACATCCAATATTTTGCCGTCTACTAAAGACGCACTTCTTCAACCATTATCTGAAATTAAAAAAAATTTAAAAAAGATCTAACCCTAACTAACCTTACTGTCATGCACTTGTCCTAATAAACTAACCTACGCTGTAACAGCGTGATTTTTTTTCATAGCCTCTGTTTGCGAAGACGCTCTCTGATTGGCTAGGCCGCGTACAGCGAAGAAGAAAAGACCCTCTCTGATTGGTTTAGCTCCGAAGGGTCTCTTCCGCCTTGTACATATATTATCTGCTTCGAAGTGGTTATGCTTAGGCATTCTTTCGACGTGGTTATGCTTAGAGTTAGGGTTAGGGTTAGCCAATCGGAGAGCGTCTTTTTCTCCTTCGCTGCAATCAAAGAGCGTGTTCCTTCACAGAGGCTACGTTTAAAAAACCACGCGTTGTAACACGCAACACCTTGATGAACATTGTTACTCAGCTGATAGAGTTGTGCCCTTCGTGATGACTTGTCGTACAGAACTTGTAAGTCGCTTTGGATAAAAGCGTCAGCTAAATGACTAAATGTAAATGTAAATGTAATGTAATAAAGTTTTCAATCAATCAATCAATCAATCAATCAATCAATCAATCAATCAATCAAACCTGTATGGTGAAGCTCTGGACAGAGCAGAGGACTGTGAGGAGGACAGCAGCCAGCCAGATGAAGGTCATGATTCGTCTCGAGGACAGACAGAGAGCCAGAAGGTGAGGAAACGAGGACCTGGAGGTTATATATATATACCGTACGGAGAACTGCATTTCATCCTAATGTGGTGAGTTTCAAGCGTCTGGTATTGACCAATTCCACCCAGAGGAGACCGACGGTTATTTCTCAAACGGTGGTTTGTGTTTGTTTATGCAACGAGTGGTGCAATAGTCTTACAAACATACTTACAAACAGAGCGGCACGGACCGGTGGTGTAGTGGTTAACACTGTCGCCTCACAGCTAGAAGGTCCTGGGTTCGATTCCCGCCCGGGGACCAGGTTGCCGCGTTTGCCAGTTATCTCCCGGGCCTTTCTGTGTGGAGTTTGCATGTTGTCCCCCTGTGCTCATAAGAGTCCCCCCCTGTCCCCGCTAATAAGAGAAACCCAATGGAAAAACATGCACAACAGATCGCTAACGCTGTCGCATCCCTGGCGAAGACTGACAGGAGCACTTGGATTGGTCCCCGGGCGCGGCCCCACGCCGACGCCCCTATCTGCTCCCGGCTGCCCTTGGGGGGGGAAGGACGACGGGATGGGAAGTGCAGAGAACATTTCATTCAGAGACTCAGTGCATCAAGAATCAAGAGGTTTATTTGTCACATGCATATGACAAATATGTGTGTGTGTGTGTGTGTGTGTGTGTGTGTTCCTGTGGGTCGCCCATCGCATGTGTGTGTGTTAAAATCTGCATGACAAATAAAGACTTCTTCTTCTTCTTTTTTATGATGAATTGAAAATGGGGGACCCTGATGTAAACAAGACGAAAGTCTTTCTCTGGTCTGCATCCCCTTAACAATTGTGTGTATTGAGCCGTACTGTATTGTACCCATTCTGCAATCTGTTAATACCATTTTCAATCAATCAATCAATTCTTCTTCTTCTTCTTCTTGCCTATTATACTTTTGAATATTCAAATAAAATAGGAAAACATGAATAGATTAATTAATAATATTAATAATATAGTGTGCTACTTTTTATCAATATTCAAAATTGGGAAGACATATAAACAATTTAAAATTCTCAAAGTCATGTCATTGTAAACAAACAAACAAACAAACCTAAATATTATATACATATTGTTTTCCTATGTTGAAGCACAGTTTCCTCAACCAGCTCAATGGTAAGAAATGTATTTGACTGAATTTAAAGGGATATTCCACCGAAATGTACTCAAGTTGTCATTTCACAAAATAAAAGTATTTATTTTCTTAAATAGAGCTTTGAGTGCTCAGCGAGGAAAATACCAGCCTATATCACATCATTGAATTGCAACACACTGACACACAACGCACAAGAAACACAACACAGACATGACGTGACACAGAAAATACAAAGCAACATTCATTCAATATGACCTCTTATTAAGATGATATATAGTGCCACTAAAAACATAGATATTATTGAAGAGTACAGAGTACCTTTGTAGTTTGTAACTGAACACCATGCTTTGTTCAGTGCAACAACACTGAACTGAGATATACACAGCAACTACTATCTAACTATAAAGGAAGGAGTGCGTGTGTGTGTGTGTGTGTGTGTGTGTGTGTGTGTGTGTGTGTGTGTGAGTGTCTGTCCTTCACATTATCTCGAGAACCGTTCATCCGATCTCTACAACGCTGCAAGCAGCCATACAGCAGGTCTCCACAAGCAGCCATACAGCAGGTCTCTACAAGCAGCCATACAGCAGGTCTCTACAAGCAGCCATACAGCAGGTCTCTACAAGCAGCCATACAGCAGGTCTCTACAAGCAGCCATACAGCAGGTCTCTACAAGCAGCCATACAGCAGGTCTCTGCAAGCAGCCATACAGCAGGTCTCTACAAGCAGCCATACAGCAGGTCTCTACAAGCAGCCATACAGCAGGTCTCTACAAGCAGCCATACAGCAGGTCTCTACAAGCAGCCATACAACAGGTCTCTACAAGCAGCCATACAGCAGGTCTCTACAAGCAGCCATACAGCAGGTCTCTACAAGCAGCCATACAGCAGGTCTCTACAAGCAGCCATACAGCAGGTCTCTACAAGCAGCCATACAGCAGGTCTCTACAAGCAGCCATACAGCAGGTCTCTACAAGCAGCCATACAGCAGGTCTCTACAAGCAGCCATACAACAGGTCTCTACAAGCAGCCATACAGCAGGTCTCCGCAAGCAGCCATACAGCAGGTCTCTACAAGCAGCCATACAACAGGTCTCTACAAGCAGCCATACAGCAGGTCTCTACAAGCAGCCATACAGCAGGTCTCCACAAGCAGCCATACAGCAGGTCTCCACAAGCAGCCATACAGCAGGTCTCCACAAGCAGCCATACAACAGGTCTCCACAACGCTGCAAGCAGGGCTTCCCAAGGCCAAGCAATCGCCCCGCTTGGAATGGCCACGCCCTCCGAACAGCCGACAATACTGCAAGCAGAAATACTGGGAGCCAAGCAATTGCGCTCTGAAAAGGGCACATGCTCAAACCAGCAACCACATAGAGTCTGTCTACCATGTACCTGACACATAGAGACTATCTACCATGTACCTGACACATAGAGACTATCTACCATGTACCTGACACATAGAGACTATCTACCATGTACCTGACACATAAAGTCTATCTACCATGTACCTGACACATAGAGTCTGTCTACCATGTACCTGACACATAGAGACTGTCTACCATGTACCTGACACATAAAGTCTATCTACCATGTACCTGACACATAGAGTCTATCTACCATGTACCTGACACATAGAGACTGTCTACCATGTACCTGACACATAGAGTCTATCTACCATGTACCTGACACATAGAGACTATCTACCATGTACCTGACACATAGAGTCTATCTACCATGTACCTGACACATAGAGTCTATCTACCATGTACCTGACACATAGAGTCTATCTACCATGTACCTGACACATAGAGTCTATCTACCATGTACCTGACACATAGAGACTATCTACCATGTACCTGACACATAGAGACTATCTACCATGTACCTGACACATAGAGACTGTCTACCATGTACCTGCATGACACATAAAGTCTATCTACCATGTACCTGACACATAGAGTCTATCTACCATGTACCTGACACATAGAGTCTGTCTACCATGTACCTGCATGACACATAAAGTCTATCTACCATGTACCTGACACATAGAGTCTATCTACCATGTACCTGACACATAGAGTCTATCTACCATGTACCTGACACATAGAGTCTATCTACCATGTACCTGACACATAGAGTCTATCTACCATGTACCTGACACATAGAGACTGTCTACCATGTACCTGACACACAGAGTCTATCTACCATGTACCTGACACATAGAGACTGTCTACCATGTACCTGACACACAGAGACTATCTACCATGTACCTGACACATAGAGACTGTCTACCATGTACCTGCATGACACATAGAGTCTATCTACCATGTACCTGACACATAGAGTCTATCTACCATGTACCTGACACATAGAGTCTATCTACCATGTACCTGACACATAGAGTCTATCTACCATGTACCTGACACATAGAGTCTATCTACCATGTACCTGACACATAGAGACTGTCTACCATGTACCTGACACACAGAGTCTATCTACCATGTACCTGACACATAGAGACTGTCTACCATGTACCTGACACACAGAGACTATCTACCATGTACCTGACACATAGAGTCTATCTACCATGTACCTGACACATAGAGTCTATCTACCATGTACCTGACACATAGAGTCTATCTACCATGTACCTGACACATAGAGTCTATCTACCATGTACCTGACACACAGAGTCTATCTACCATGTACCTGACACATAGAGACTATCTACCATGTACCTGACACATAGAGTCTATCTACCATGTACCTGACACATAGAGACTGTCTACCATGTACCTGACACACAGAGACTATCTACCATGTACCTGACACATAGAGACTGTCTACCATGTACCTGACACATAGAGACTGTCTACCATGTACCTGACACATAGAGACTGTCTACCATGTACCTGACACATAGAGTCTGTCTACCATGTACCTGACACATAGAGTCTATCTACCATGTACCTGACACATAGAGTCTATCTACCATGTACCTGACACATAGAGACTGTCTACCATGTACCTGACACATAGAGACTATCTACCATGTACCTGACACATAGAGACTATCTACCATGTACCTGACACATAAAGTCTGTCTACCATGTACCTGACACATAGAGTCTATCTACCATGTACCTGACACATAGAGACTGTCTACCATGTACCTGACACATAAAGTCTGTCTACCATGTACCTGACACATAGAGTCTATCTACCATGTACCTGACACATAGAGACTGTCTACCATGTACCTGACACATAAAGTCTGTCTACCATGTACCTGACACATAAAGTCTGTCTACCATGTACCTGACACATAGAGTCTATCTACCATGTACCTGACACATAGAGACTGTCTACCATGTACCTGACACATAGAGTCTATCTACCATGTACCTGACACATAGAGACTGTCTACCATGTACCTGACACATAAAGTCTGTCTACCATGTACCTGACACATAAAGTCTGTCTACCATGTACCTGACACATAGAGTCTATCTACCATGTACCTGACACATAGAGTCTGTCTACCATGTACCTGACACATAGAGACTGTCTACCATGTACCTGACACATAGAGTCTATCTACCATGTACCTGACACATAGAGTCTGTCTACCATGTACCTGACACAGAGAGTCTATCTACCATGTACCTGACACATAGAGACTATCTACCATGTACCTGACACATAGAGTCTATCTACCATGTACCTGACACATAGAGTCTATCTACCATGTACCTGACACATACTGTAGTCTCTATCTACCATGTACCTGACACATAAAGTCTGTCTACCATGTACCTGACACATAGAGACTATCTACCATGTACCTGACACATAAAGTCTGTCTACCATGTACCTGACACATAGAGACTATCTACCATGTACCTGACACATAAAGTCTACCATGTACCTGACACATAGAGTCTGTCTACCATGTACCTGACACATAGAGTCTATCTACCATGTACCTGACACATAAAGTCTGTCTACCATGTACCTGACACATAGAGTCTATCTACCATGTACCTGACACATAGAGTCTATCTACCATGTACCTGACACATAAAGTCTGTCTACCATGTACCTGACACATAGAGTCTATCTACCATGTACCTGACACATAAAGTCTACCATGTACCTGACACATAAAGTCTACCATGTACCTGACACATAGAGTCTAGTGGAGATTTCTCTATGACAACACGTGAAACACAAATTCACTCATAATTCATAATTATTATTAATTTACATATATATATATATATATATATGTTTTTTTTGTATTATTATTATTATTATTTTTTTTTTATTAGAAATATTCGTGAAGAATAACTGCACAGGTTGACCCAGGATTAAATAAATAATAGCCAATCAAAATAGGCTATTAATATCATCTAAGCACGGTCCGTGCATTTAAACTCTTGCCATTGAATGGGGGATTGAATGATTGACAGCCTTGACATCCAATCAGAGTATGGCTCCTACTCTGCAGCTCTGTAGCTACACGGAGGTTGAATGATTGACAGCCTTTAGTTCCAATCAGAGAATGGCTCCTACTCTGCAGCTCTGTAGCTACACGGCTGTTTCTCCCCTCGCGGGATTGATTGATTGAAAATGTTATTAACATAGCAGCCACGTTCGAAACCTCTATATTAGTGTATCTAACATTTAGCACTTTAATAGCAACTTATTTTTCGCCGGCGGGACATTTACTGAGGACCAGCACAACACACCTGTGGATATTATGATTTAACAAGTCTATCTGTCCAGGAGGATGACAACATTATTGCAGGTACTGTTAGCAGGCAGCCTAGCAGTTTCTAGCTTGGATGCTAATAACTACTAACGTTATCACGCTAGCTTGGATGCTAACTAACGTAATTAAGCTGGTCATGGTTCATGGTGAGCTGTTTGTGTTATAACGAGACAGCAAATGAATGAATGAATGAAAACTTTATTTGGGTGAATCGCTTGGGTGACTGTCTGAGTGACCACCTGTCGGAGTCGGAGTCCCGAAAATGGAATGTGTGTCACGCATCAACAGAACAATGTTTAGTGGATTTCGACAGCATCCTCACGCAAATGAAGGATCGATTAGATCACAAAAGACTGCTGTTTGTTGCATTGCTGGATTTGCAACTGCAGAGGAGGTCATTGAACGTTTCATCAGAAAAGAGCGAAGGATGGATTTAATTTACAAGGAGCGACAGGGACACTATTTCCTCCTAAGAAGTAACGTCGTCAATGGTGAGTGATTTTTTTAATATTTAGTAGCTGTGTGGGGCGGGTCTGTCTTGATTATGATTTAATAATAATAATCCTCCCTCCTCCTCCTCCTCCCTCCTCTTCCTCTCTCTCCTCCCCTCCTCCTCCTCCTCCTCCTCTCATCCCCTCCTCTCCTCTCTCCTCTCCCCTCCTCCTCCTCCTCTCCCTCTCCTCTCCCTCTCCTCTCCTCTCCTCTCCTTAATCAGAGTTTCCAACGCTATAGGTCTATATGTATATTTGTAGATCTGGTATATCATAAATGTCTGGATGTAGCAGTACTGTCTATATCTCTGTATGTCATATATAGATGTAGCAGTAGGCCTAATGTCTATCTGTATGTCATGTTATGATGAATTGAAAATGGGGGACCCTGATGTAAACAAGACGAAAGTCTTTCTCTGGTCTGCATCCCCTTAACAATTGTGTGTATTGAGCCGTACTGAATTGTACCCATTCTGCAATCTGTTAAATAAAGTTTTCATTCATTCATTCATTCATTCATTCATTCATTCATTCATTCATTCATTCATTCATTCATTCATTCATTCATTCATTCATTGTCCTTGTGTTACATAAAACCCATCTGTGGCCTCGTGCAGAGGAAGGTGGTAAATACATGTTAAGATATTCCAATGTACAGTTTTGCATACCATTGACTCAGAATGGTCTGTTTTATTGAAATCGTCACAGCAGTATAGTTTGTTTATACTTCAGAAGTATGATATTTAAACATGGTCCCCAAAATGAATGGAAGCGAATGAGGAGCCTGACACCTGGGAGGAATGGGGGTGTTGCAGCGTTGGGGATGTTTAACAAATATAATTTAATATATAATGTAATAATTTGTGCTTCACCTAAACATTTGGTCAGCAGCCTCCACCTACCATGTACCTGACACATAGAGTCTGTCTACCATGTATCTGACACATAGAGTCTATCTACCATGTACCTGACACATAGAGTCTGTCTACCATGTACCTGACACATAGAGTCTGTCTACCATGTACCTGACACATAGAGTCTGTCTACCATGTACCTGACACATAGAGTCTATCTACCATGTACCTGACACATAGAGTCTATCTACCATGTACCTGACACATAGAGTCTATCTACCATGTACCTGACACATAGAGTCTATCTACCATGTACCTGACACATAGAGACTATCTACCTGACACATAGGACTAGATCCACAAATAAAACTTTCAATCAATCAATCACCGCGCACCGTGATTGATTGAGTGAAAATTGTATTAACAGATTGCAGAATGGGTACAATACAGTACGGCTCAATACACACAATTGTTAAGGGGATGCAGACCAGAGAAAGACTTTCGTCTTGTTTACATCAGGGTCCCCCATTTTCAATTCATAATGAATTGTAAGTAACGGTGCAATTAGCACCGTGCAATCCATTCTTTGTGGATCTAGCACATAGAGACCATAACATCACTGATCAGTCCAGTATTGAGCTACAATCTCTCTGCAGGCTCTCTCACTGGGCTACAATAGCAGACAATGGGGCATCAATTGTAAATCCTTTGCAAGAACGATAAATGTGCTTTTCTGAGACGGGAAGCTCAGGGTGTATTCTTACCGGTCTCAGTATCCCTCCTGTGAAATGTATCGCAATCCGAATGTTGAAACAACAGTTCCATTTTAAAACAGAACTATTTCGCAGACCGCGGTACGCACTGTAAACTTCCACATTCTAGCTAATTGTAGAGAGATCAAAATGTTTGGATTGCGATACTTTTTTCGCAGGAGAGCAGCATAGTAGACAGTCTCTATGTGTCAGGTACATGGTAGATAGACTATGTGCTAGGTACACAGTAGATAGACTATGTGTCAGGTGCATGGTAGACAGACTCTACAGTATGTGTCAGGTACATGGTAGATAGACTCTATGTGTCAGGTACATGGTAGACAGACTCTACAGTATGTGTCAGGTACATGGTAGATAGACTCTATGTGTCAGGTACATGGTAGACAGACTCTATGTGTCAGGTACATGGTAGACAGACTCTATGTGTCAGGTACATGGTAGACAGACTCTATGTGTCAGGTACATGGTAGATAGACTCTATGTGTCAGGTACATGGTAGATAGACTCTATGTGTCAGGTACATGGTAGATAGACTCTATGTGTCAGGTACATGGTAGATAGACTCTATGTGTCAGGTACATGGTAGATAGTCTCTATGTGTCAGGTACATGGTAGACAGACTCTACAGTATGTGTCAGGTACATGGTAGACAGACTCTATGTGTCAGGTACATGGTAGACAGTCTCTATGTGTCAGGTACATGGTAGACAGACTCTATGTGTCAGGTACATGGTAGATAGACTCTATGTGTCAGGTACATGGTAGACAGACTTTATGTGTCAGGTACATGGTAGATAGACTCTATGTGTCAGGTACATGGTAGACAGACTCTATGTGTCAGGTACATGGTAGATAGACTCTATGTGTCAGGTACATGGTAGACAGACTTTATGTGTCAGGTACATGGTAGATAGACTTTATGTGTCAGGTACATGGTAGATAGACTCTATGTGTCAGGTACATGGTAGATAGACTCTATGTGTCAGGTACATGGTAGATAGACTCTATGTGTCAGGTACATGGTAGATAGACTCTATGTGTCAGGTACATGGTAGATAGACTCTATGTGTCAGGTACATGGTAGATAGACTCTATGTGTCAGGTACATGGTAGATAGACTTTATGTGTCAGGTACATGGTAGATAGACTCTATGTGTCAGGTACATGGTAGATAGACTCTATGTGTCAGGTACATGGTAGATAGACTCTATGTGTCAGGTACATGGTAGATAGACTCTATGTGTCAGGTACATGGTAGATAGACTCTATGTGTCAGGTACATGGTAGACAGACTCTATGTGTCAGGTACATGGTAGATAGACTTTATGTGTCAGGTACATGGTAGACAGACTCTATGTGTCAGGTACATGGTAGACAGACTCTATGTGTCAGGTACATGGTAGATAGACTCTATGTGTCAGGTACATGGTAGATAGACTCTATGTGTCAGGTGCATGGTAGATAGACTCTATGTGTCAGGTACATGGTAGACAGACTATATGTGTCAGGTACATGGTAGACAGACTCTATGTGTCAGGTACATGGTAGATAGACTCTATGTGTCAGGTACATGGTAGACAGACTCTATGTGTCAGGTACATGGTAGATAGACTCTATGTGTCAGGTACATGGTAGATAGACTCTATGTGTCAGGTACATGGTAGATAGACTCTATGTGTCAGGTACATGGTAGATAGACTCTATGTGTCATGCAGGTACATGGTAGATAGACTCTATGTGTCAGGTACATGGTAGATAGACTCTATGTGTCATGCAGGTACATGGTAGATAGACTCTATGTGTCAGGTACATGGTAGATAGACTCTATGTGTCATGCAGGTACATGGTAGATAGACTCTATGTGTCAGGTACATGGTAGACAGACTCTATGTGTCAGGTACATGGTAGATAGACTTTATGTGTCAGGTACATGGTAGACAGACTCTATGTGTCAGGTACATGGTAGACAGACTCTATGTGTCAGGTACATGGTAGATAGACTCTATGTGTCAGGTACATGGTACAGTAGATAGACTTTATGTGTCAGGTACATGGTAGACAGACTCTATGTGTCAGGTACATGGTACTGTAGATAGACTCTCTGTGTCAGGTACTGTACATGGTAGATAGACTCTATGTGTCAGGTACATGGTAGATAGACTTTATGTGTCAGGTACATGGTAGATAGTCTCTATGTGTCAGGTACATGGTAGATAGTCTCTATGTGTCAGGTACATGGTAGATAGACTCTATGTGTCAGGTACATGATAGACAGACTCTATGTGTCAGGTACATGGTAGATAGACTCTATGTGTCAGGTACATGGTAGACAGACTCTATGTGTCAGGTACATGATAGACAGACTCTATGTGTCAGGTACATGGTAGATAGACTCTATGTGTCAGGTACATGGTAGATAGTCTCTATGTGTCAGGTACATGATAGACAGACTCTATGTGTCAGGTACATGGTAGATAGACTCTATGTGTCAGGTACATGGTAGATAGACTCTATGTGTCAGGTACATGGTAGATAGACTCTATGTGTCAGGTACATGGTAGATAGACTCTATGTGTCAGGTACATGGTAGATAGACTCTATGTGTCAGGTACATGGTAGATAGACTCTATGTGTCAGGTACATGGTAGATAGTCTCTATGTGTCAGGTACATGGTAGACAGTCTCTATGTGTCAGGTACATGGTAGATAGTCTCTATGTGTCAGGTACATGGTAGATAGTCTCTATGTGTCAGGTACATGGTAGATAGTCTCTATGTGTCAGGTACATGGTAGATAGTCTCTATGTGTCAGGTACATGGTAGACAGACTCTATGTGTCAGGTACATGGTAGATAGTCTCTATGTGTCAGGTACATGGTAGATAGACTCTATGTGTCAGGTACATGGTAGATAGACTATGTGTCAGGTACATGGTAGACAGACTCTATGTATCAGATAGACAGACCGCAAATATGGTCTCTAAGGCTATGTTCACACTGCAAGCCTTTAAGGCTCAATTCTGATTTATTAGATGTTTTGTTTGGCCTATGTCAGATTCCAGTGTGAACTGGTCACTGCTCCTGAACTGACCCGCATGCTCAAATGAACAATAACGAAGTTTGATTTAAAACATGGAGGACACTGCAGTCAAATCTTATGGTTTAATTTATATGTTGTGCAGTGGAGGCTAATCTGTGAGCAGATGATAATGTCATCACCAGTGTTGTGCTAGTTACTGTACACAAAACAGTGTCGTTTCAATTTTCACTTTGTGCAGCTTGATTTTTATTGTGTTTTGTGTTTTTCAGAGACGGAAGTAACTTGAGAAAAGGTTTAGCATTTTTCTATTGCAGTTTTGGACAATAAATGTTCTTAAAATACCTCTGTACTATGTGAAATATGTCCTAGTAATGCAAGAGTACAGTAATAGCTGCCATACCAGTGTTTGACCCCTTCAGAAGCATTTATATAGACATTTTAAGATAAATGAATATACCGTGATATATACCGTTACCGTCTATGCTTCAAATTATACCGTGATATACATTTTAGAGTAGACCATACCGTCCAGCCCTAGTGAGGAGGAGGTGAAAGAGAGACATTTCTTCTTTCAATATGCTTTCAAACACAGACCGGTTATGATTATGTCCCCTCAAGTTTTGCTTTTACAGAAGTACTTCTGTAAAAGGTAAACACCTCCCCGTCCCTCCACTGACCACCTCCATCACAGCTGTCTTCCATGTTTGTTTTCACAGAGTGACTCCCGCCACAGAATCGTGATGAATGTCAATATAGAGTGACGTAAAAGTCACATGAGTTCTGATATGACCGTTCAGACTGAGGTCGTATTGCAAAATAAATCAGACCTGCTGTATCTGATTTAGGACCAGGGGTGTAAAAAGTACCCAGAAATTATACTTAAATGAAAGTATGGGTACCGTCTCAAAATCGTACTCAAGTAAAAGTCTGAGTATCTGGCTAAAAACACACTTGAGTAAAAGTTAAAAAGTTGTAACTTTTAAATGTACTACTAAAAGGTAAAAGTAAAAAAAATTATTCTGACTGTCTATTCTTCTGATAGCAGGTGTTTAATCAAAGATCCCCGCTTTCTAGTCTTGCACAAGGACCAATCAGCATGGGTATGGGCGGGTTCATTTTCCATTGATGGGGATTTGATTGGCTGTTTTTAAATAAAGCGCGGCCGCAGGATTAATAACGTTAACGTTAGTTCGGCCTGAGAAACAAATATACTAATTAAAATAGTTGGACCTGCGAGATTTGTACTTTGTACTTCGTAGGTCTGCATTCTAAATGTAAGGAGTAAAAAGTATGTTTTTTTTCTCTGAAATGTAATTGAGTAAAAGTACAAGTATACAAACCTAATAATACTCGAGTAAAGTACAAATCCCCAAAAACAGTACTTAAGTATTGTAACAAAGTACAATTACTCAAGTACTTTACACCCCTGGTTACATCTGAGTGAAAGGATCAGATTCAGTCCCTTTTGCCGCCAAAATAGTGAAGTTCTCCTTGATGATGAAACGAAGTTGTGAAAACCTTGCTATGTTGATGTAACTTCTCCAATTGCTAGTTAGTTGCAAAAAGCACACGTGCGTGTGGTGCAGACATGCAAATACCATCTTCCACAAAATGACTAAGGGAAACACAGACATAAACACACATTAAGATAAGATAAGACACGATAAGATCAGGTAAAACAACCTTTTGCAACAATCATTAGAATAACATAGTACAACATAAAAGAACATCTGTATGATCACACACACACATACATGTACTACAGACACAGACACACACAGACACTCACACACATGGGAGGTAGAGCAGTCGTCTGGCAATCCGGAGGTTCCCGGTTAAATTCCCGCTCCTCCCGGGCAGCGTGTCGATGTGTCCTTGAGCAAGACACTTAACCCCTAATTGCTCCCGATGAGCAGGTTGGCACCTTGCATGGTTGCCTCCGCCGTCGGTGTGTGAATGTGTGAGTGAATGGGTAAAATGTGAGTAACAAATTGTAAAGCGCTTTGGATAAAAAAAAGCAGCCATTTACCATTTACATGTACAGACACACACATGCATCCAAAATGTCATATTGTTGAGTAGAAAGCTAAAATAACACAGCTTTGTGCAAAGACTGTACATACTAATGACAGATACAACACTCATCACTGTGTCCTTTATGAAAAGGTTGGTTGATCCTTTCTGATGGAGAGGCGCAACAAACACTGGTATTTGTTCATTCTTAAGACCCTTATTGGTAAGATACCTCCTTATACTACATTATTATTGATAGGAAACCTCCATAACATTTTCTATTATTATATTCTTATTAATGTTATTTGAATGTTAATTAAGTTAATTATTTAATGTTTACTGTGAGCGATCTGTAGTGCCGAATTTACCTCGGGATAAATAAAGGATTTCTATTCTATTCTATTCTATTCTTATACTACATCATTATACTACATCATTATTGGTAAGCTACCTCCTTATACTACATCATTATTGGTAAGCTACCTCCTTATACTACATCATTATTGGTAAGCTACCTCCTTATACTACATCGTAATTGGTAAGCTACCTCCTTATACTACATCATTATTGGTAAGCTACCTTCTTATACTACATCATTATTGATAAGCTATACCTCCTTATACTACATCATTATCGTAAGCTACCTCCTTATACTACATCATTATTGGTAAGCTACCTCCTTATACTACATCATTATTGGTAAGCTACCTCCTTATACTACATCATTATTGGTAAGCTACCTCCTTATACTACATCATTATTGGTAAGCTACCTCCTTATACTACATCGTAATTGGTAAGCTACCTCCTTATACTACATCATTATTGGTAAGCTACCTTCTTATACTACATCATTATTGATAAGCTATACCTCCTTATACTACATCATTATCGTAAGCTACCTCCTTATACTACATCATTATTGGTAAGCTACCTCCTTATACTACATCATTATTGGTAAGCTACCTCCTTATACTACATCATTATTGGTAAGCTACCTCCTTATACTACATCATTATTGGAATGGAATGTTGGAACCTATGGAACCCGTTCTAGTGACTGGCTGGTCCTTAAGGTCCCCCAGTTTGATAAATCTGCATTTTGCTATGATGCCCCTCTAGCTCATGGAATGAACTCCAACAGTCCAGCTTGAGATTCTCCCCTCTGTTGCAGAGTTTAAAACCTTGATCTCCAACCTTTGTCAATCAAGGTGTACATCTTTCACCTTGTTGTCTGGATTGATTTTATATGCTGTGTGATTTTACATGTTTATTTTTTTCCTTATTTCTGTATGTACACTCAATGTAACTGTAAATGAGGGAAACCTCAGTTGCCTTTTGAGTTTAAATAAAAATAAAGGTTTGAAATTAAATTAAATTAAATATTCACCTTTCATGTATGTGTGAGTGTATGGGGGGGTATAATCACATTCCCTCTGTGTGTGGGTGTAAACAGTGTTATAGAGTGAACAGTGTTATAGAGTGAATATAATAATAATAATGCAGGAGGTCGCAGAGGTCTTTATTCGGCATGCAACGAGACTGTTTTAGCGGCACACACAGTGGTTAGTTTTTAACACACACACCGGAACACACACACATGCATTGTGTTTGTAGGATCGCCGATGCAATACTCCTCTGTGCTTAACCCATCCCGTCATCCTTCCCCCCAAGGGCAGCCGGGAGCAGACGAGGGCTGTGGCGTGAGCCACGCCCCGGGACCATCCAAGTGCTCCTGCCCGTCTTCGTCACGGACTCGACAGCGTTAGCGATCTGTTCTGCATGTTTTTCCTTTGGGTTTCTCTTATAAGGGGGGGGGGGGGGGGGGGGGGGGGGGAACCCTTGCGAGCACGGGGGGGATAACATGAAAACTCCACACAGAATGGCCCGGGAGATACCCCACATGGGTACCTGGCATCACGGAAACCTGGTCCCCAAGCGGGAATCGAACCCTGGACCTTCTTGCTGTGAGGCGACAGTGTTACCACTACACCACCGTGCCGCTTATAGTCTTATAGAGTGAACAGTGTTATAGAGTGAACAGTGTTATAGAGTGAACAGTCTTATAGAGTGAGGAACATAATTATAGAGTGAGGAACAAAATAGTGCTTGCAGCCTGGCACCCTAAAGTACCTCCTAAGGCATAATCATATAGTATGATGCAGTTTGTTGTAAGATTCCGTGTTACATTCTCTGAATATTAGTTGCTTAATGCTATAGTTTGGCTGGTTACGTTACAGTGTAGTTGGTGTTCTAAAATTTTGATACATGTGCCCTTTTTAAAATGTTAGCTGCCCCTCTAAAGGTCTCTGCACGGCCCTGTCCACATGGTAGTTCCAGGACAGGACACTGTTATAGATCGTATAGCTTTACGCTCTGCTCTATTGGAACTATCCCTTTATCCAATCTAATATTGAAAAAAAACCTGTATACACCCCTATTCACCTCCGCCTGGCCACACCCACATCCGCTCCTATATAAGCGGGGTCGTGGCCACACAATCAGCTCCTTCCCTACTTTCACCACCGAAAGTGTTTTGTATACACCACTTTGAGTTTAGTGCCAAAGTAGTTAGTTGAAGAGAAGAGGAGCTGCGTTGACATTGTATCTTTGTTTTCTCTCTCACAATTTTTTTAGAAAATGAAGCGATAATGTCTTCACCACCGGAGAGTCTAGAAGATGATGATCATTCTGACCTCCACCGGCGCTTCGCATTAGGGGCGCGCGTCGCTGAGCAATCCCCGCCGGCATTGTTTCCGGCTCTGCAGCTGGATGCTATGCCTCGAGGGGCGTCGGCTGTGTGAGAGCTGACGGTCCCTCTGGGCGGGTGATGTTTTGCGACGCGAGCCTCAGGTGTGTCAGTTGTGGGGGGACAACTGTACAGCTTGCGTAAGGTCGGCTCCAGGCTAGAATCCCTTCGTTGCCACTCATATCGGCGTGGAGGGGGTTCTAGTCTGATGCCCCACGATAACATAGACTCCTCCTCAGTGAAGTCGTAGCTTTGTTTTCCTGGGGCCGTGATTTCGAGTCTGCGGTTCAATTCCCCGGGTCTCTGAAAAAACGGATACCCTCTGCCACCGCGCTGGCCCCGTTTTTCAAAACGAAAACACTCGGCACAAAGGATGCGAGCTTGGTGTTTCATTATGAGAATATCTCTGAGCTCAGGACGGCTACAGCCCGTGTAGAAAGACAACAGGGCTTGCTGCCGATGCCGCTGTGTCTGGTAAACACCGTTCTGTGAGAGGGACGTGTGTTGCCTTTTTCCCTTTTTTCTTTTGGATAAAAGAGGAAGAGACAGCGGCTGTCTGTAGTGTTGGCCTGTATCGCTATTTCTTACGTTGTACAGCTTCAGTAGTAGCCGCTTAGCTTGCTACTGCGTTAGCTGGTGGCTATCGATAGCCGGTAAAAGCTAACTGTTAGCCAGTTAGCTGTTAGGCTAAGTCGTTAGCTGGTGGCTACGCTCGGCTAGAAACGTTAGCTTGATGCTATCAGTTAGCCTGGAGTTAGCTGTTAGCTTATGCTACAACCATTGGCGCTAGTAAGATGTCCGTAGGACATTGCCCCACTCTTCCTTCCTCCCCTCCCGAATGTTTTTGGTTAATAACGATGTCTTTGTTTAACAAAACATGTGTTACTTCATTGCATTTGGAGATACGACATGTGGTGTGAAAATTGTCTTGGTCGCTATTTGTATAGCTTAGGTCAGGGGTCAGGAACCTTTTTGACTGGGAGAGCCATAAAAGCCAAATATTTCTAAATATATTTCATTGAGAGCCATATAGTATTTTTAACGTATAATAAATTAAATATGTCTTACTTTTAATGCGACTTCTGGTGCTGCATGGTTTTGCTGATGGCCTTGTAATCTGGTTCATACGTGCTGAGATTGAGCTTCATGCAGGCGTTGAGGCTTCCATCAGTTAAACGTGAGCGTAGGTTGGTCTTAATGTTCCTCATATGCGAGAATGACTGCCCATATGCATATGTAGAGCCAAACATGGTCAATACGGCAATACTCACGCTGCATTGTGTGGTATGTCACAGGAAGCTCGTTCCAAGTTTTAAGAATCAGCTGGTCTTCAGGTTGAAGATTTTTAATTTCTGTCCACTTGTGTTCCCTCGCCAGCTCTGCTCGCTATATCTTCAGCTACAGATACTATTAGCTGTATCTTCAAAACTAATTTCTGTTTACTTTAAAATGACACAGTATTATTAAGAAATATCACAAGTATATAAAAAAATAAAATAAATTTTTTTTTTTTTTCTCAAAAATTTCTGGGAGCCATATGCTGTCACCAGAAGAGCCATATATGGCTCGCGAGCCATAGGTTCCCGACCCCTGGCTTAGGTTTAGCATGTCTTTCTCTCTACCTAAGAACAGCGTTATTTTTTATGTGAGTAAAAATGAACTGGGGTTTTTTGTTGTACAATGAGAAGTTGTGTGTGTGTTCATGTAACGTTTAGGCAACATGGCTGAATCCACAACTGGCTGGGTGTTAACCTACAGCGCTGTACATAGTGGCATGTGATCAAGGGCCTGAGTCCCTCTCTTAGCTTGTTATTTTCTTTACTTAAGGGTAATGATAAAATTAACGAGTGGCAAGTTTTCACACATAAGCAGAGCCGTGGATAAAACCTGTTTTCAAACTAGGTTATGGGCTGTGGCTGGCGTGCATGATGTGCAGCTTTTACTCTACAGGTAAGTATGTGCTTCATCTGGCGCGCCATGCACCTGGTGTCATGGCTCTGTTTTTTCTTTTGATGACGTATCAGGGGTGAGGTGGTGAGGGGGTGGGTGAAATGATTCCCCGGTTTGCCCCCCCCCCCCCAAATATGATTTTGTTTACAAAACGTGTGTTGATTCACTATATTTTTGGGGATACGGTGTAATCCCTCAGCTACTGCTGGGGTTGTGCTCTTGCTTAGAGAGAGTGCAGTTTTCTCTGAAAATTGTTTGGTCGCTATTATGTATGACTTAGCAAGGCCTGTAGCTAGCACTTGATCGAGGACTTATGTCTTCTCTCATCATGAAAGACGGCGTTCCTCTTGCAGTAGTGAGAGTGAACTTTTGTCCTTTTTTATTGTGAAAGAGGGTTGTGTGTATCGTGTTTTCACGTTTAAGTAAACGTGGCATTGAGTCCACAACTGGGTTAGGTGTTAGCCTACAGAAGTTTACATGTGTAGCTCTTGTACCAAGGCCTTTGGCCAATCTCTTTGGTCTGTGTTTTTCTTTACTTTAGGGTAAAGGTGTAAAAATTCAGGTGACAAGTTCGCACATGAGCCTGAAGCCGTGTATAAAGCCTGTTTTTTGCACAAACAAGGTTATCGTCTGTGGCTGGCGTGCAGAATATGAAGCTATTACCCTAACAGGTATAATGCGCTTTCATGTAGCATGCTACGACTGGTGTCATGGCTCTGCTTTGTTGTTGCATCGTATCAGGGGTGAGGGGTCATAAGGGGTGGACTAATAAACCCCTCCCCCCTTTACTGATTGGCCGGGAGGTGGGACCTCCTGCCTGTCAGTCTCCCTGTCGGCTGAGGGGTCAGCGCGTCACAGGGAGGGGGAAGGGGGGGGGGGTTCCCTGGTTCCACTTTATGTTAGGATGGGTGAGTAACAGGATTCCCCCCCGGCCATGGAATACGTCACTGGGCGCGTTTTTCCTATTGGCCATGAGACATCCGTGAGTTTACAGGCTCTGTGCCAGTGGCGGCCGGCCCATAGGGGCCGCTGGGGCGCCGCCCCCCCTGGTGAAGAGAGCAGGAGAAGAAGAAAATGTTTTATTTTTATTTTAGACCCCTAAAAATAAACTAAACATGTTTAAAATTAATCATATTTACTCATTTTAAGTATGTTTGTGTTTCAAATGCACAATAACGTTAATATATCAAATATTAATCATTGTTTTGTGATTCACATGACGTCACTGTCTCTCCTGATATAGAGAGTACCTCTAAAGCTGGGCGCATAGATGTAGCGCGCACACTGTGCACGTCACTGTATCATCACAGCCAATGTAAATAGGTCAAGCAAATACATTTCGCCTATCAGTGCATTCAAATATGATGTAATCGGGGCGCGTTTTTCTAGCGCTCGAAGCAAGCTCTGCGCCACTGTACTCGCCATGTCGTCAGACAGAAAAGAATGCGAGGAGGAGCCAGTCAGTCCTATTTTATTTATTCAGTTTCGATTCAGTGCGTTAGCTTAGCTAGGCTCGTGGTTCGGTAATAAGATATAAGAAGTGTATTCTCAGGAGTTGGAGAGATCAGGACGAGATACTGTACATTACTGACAGTGTTGGATTTGGATTTATATGGAGTCTGGACAGTGGACATACACTTTATCAAGCCCTGCCGGTCCTGCCGGACCACAAAAGCTTCTCGAAGGATTAACGCGACGGCTCGAGGCTCGTTCCAAACAACAAGTGAGTCTAACAATATCTACTGTTCTGTAGTTACTGAAACTGATTGAATATGGCAAGTCAAGATTTAAGAGGTTTATTTGTCACATACATGATACACATAAGTGCAGTGAGGTCTGATATGAGTGAGTGGCGCGATCTCTCTCTCTCTCTCTTTCTTTCTCTCTCTTTCTCTCTCTCTCTCTCTCTTTCTTTCTCTCTCTTTCTCTCTCTCTCTCTTTCTTTCTCTCTCTCTCTTTCTCTCTCTCCCTGTCTCTCATGCTCCCTCTCTCTCTCTCTCTCCCTGTCTATCTCGCTCTCTCTCTTTCTCTCTCTCTCTCTCTCTCTCTCACTGCCTCTCTCTCCCTCTCTCTCTCACACACAGTACGCGTTGACTGGAATACAAAAATAAAGCTTTACAATTTACATACTGTAGCTGTCCCTTTGTTCATTAATGTTTAACCTAAATGTAGAACAACTCGCCAAAAGTGACCATTGAAAAAAGCATTTGACAAAAAAATCTACCCCGTGCGCCCACTCAAAAGTGGATCGGACCGGCCGCCACTGCTCTGTGCTGCAGACCGCTGTCATTGTCAAAGTTGGATGATGCGATGCATTCGAAAACGGTTTGTTTTTTGCTCTGCTCTCTATTGAAGTGTGTATTGGGCCGTTGGTCACTTGGCCCAATTATTATTGCATGTATCTTTTTCAATTGTACTCACGTAGAGGTCTCTCTGGGGAAACTTCTGTCTTCCCCTCTTGTGTAAAGAGCAGAATTGACAGGGTTTACCCTCAGACGCGCCATGAGACCCGTGTCTGTGTCTTATTGACCGGCTTCCTGCTGCTCGTCCCAGACAGCATGGAGGGAACGTTGTCTGGTGTTTCTTATTAGAATTCACCATTGATGTGTTTCAGGTTCTTGACGTGCATATAGCGCTGGCCCTGGGTGCTTCCAATGTGGAACCACTGTTTTGGGCCGGCGCGCCTCGGTTTCCCAATTCATAGAAACTGCGTTTTTTATGCGGCCGACTGGGAAGGAGATTTTTATCTCTACCGAGCGCCAGTGCACTAGGTTAGACTCGACGGCTCACGTACATCTCCGGGGGGAGATGACGGAGTAGATCAATACATTGGCGGAGGGGTCTCACGCCCATGAGGTGGGCCACCAGGAGCAGTGCATTCACGTACTGACCGTCTTGGTGGCGCCCTCTATATTGTTTTGGATCGACACGCGTACCTACCCCCCTCTTAGGACTGAGGATGGCGGCGTGAAAAGGATGCGGGACTGGTTCTGGTCATGCCGGACCAGGTCAGTTAACCCATTGTCCGCCGGGGCGCAGATCTGCTGTTCTGGTACCCCGAAGGACTTTGTGCTTTTCCGGGGGGGAAATGCCGGGTCGGCCCGGGCATCGCGGGGATTGATGTCGTGGATGTGTGTGTCATATGTATGCCACTACGAGTTGCCCGTAACAGTGACGTGCTTGGTCCATACTGTGTTGTACCTTGCGCTGTGTTAGGGGGCTTGGTCCTTCTCCATTTGTTTCACCCCTCCCTCCCCCTGCTGGCCGGGGATGGGAGGGGGGCTGTCCGGGAGGTTGCTGTCAACCCCTCTAGGCATCCCTGTGTAGGTCCCGGTCCGCCAGGCCCAGGTCCGAACTCGTTCTCGTCGACTTGTTGGCCTGGGTTAACCCTTTGAAAACTGAAACACTTGTACTGCTTGTATAGCCTGTGTATACGCGCAGTTATGTTTCTAAGTTTTCTTGGTGGGTTAAGGGAACAACGCCTCCTGTTAAACTAAACATAGGGGGGTGGTTGGTTCTCCGGTGTGTTGGTAGCAGAGTTGACTCTCGGGTTGAGGCCGGGCTTGACCCCGTCTGTTCCGAGAGTATGCCCCCGCATCTTTCATGACGTCTGCCAATTGTGTCAGCCTCTCCTTTGAACCTCGACCCCGCTGGATGGGGGGTTGGGTTTGTGGGGGTTATGACATGGTGCACAGCATACCGAACACCCCTTCCGCTGGGACACTGTTCTCACAGTAGACCCTTTAGGCACCTGTCTAGTACGCAGTGCTCCAGGCACAGGTCGAGTTCTGCTCTTGGGGCCTGTTGCCTGGATTGAGGGATCAACCTCCTTGGGGGTTGTCTCCCCGGCATGCCGACTGGCCCCACAGTATTGTGGGGGGGTAGCCTCTTGGATAGTGCTTCAGAGCGGCGTGCCAAGGGGGGAAGGGCCTGCTCTTGATTTGGGCCCTGTCCGATACGCTGGCGATGTGGGGGGTGATGTCACCAGTAATCGTCTGGTGGGGCCCCGATGCTGCAGCCTCGTTGGCCTCACCAGGCCCCTTTTTTTCAGGGGGTCCTAGCCCTAAGGTTGTCCTAGGGCTGGGATCTCCTCCGCGCTCTGCTGCTGCAGCCTTGCCACGGGGTTGGGTCCTTGACCTTCGACCCTGTGATGTGGGGGCTGTGACGGGGGTGTTTTGCTTCCCGTCCGTTCCCTGGTGGCATGTGGGATGCGCGCCTGAGTGGTCGCGGGTCCTTCTGTGTGAAGGTAAGTTCCACGGTCTGCTCACCCTGTGCGTTTTGAGGTGCTAAACCCTCCTCGCACAGTCGGATCCGATCTTCCTCCCGTCCTCCACTAGGGAGGACCGGGGGGCTCGGGTCCTCCCCGGTTCTGATGGTTGTAGGGGGCCTCAGCGGGTACATCTGTCGAGCTTTTCGCTCTGCTCAACTCCTGTGTTCCAATAGAGCAGAGCGTAAAGCTACAGTATACGATCTATAACGTAAGGTTATTCTATAACCCTAGTTATATGAGTATAGCGAGCGCTCTGCTCTGACTCACTGAGGACCCCATGGTCTTTGCCTTCGGTGGTGAAAGACTTGGGAAGGAGCTGATTGTGTGGCCACGACCCGCTTATATAGGAGCGGATGTGGGTGTGGCCAGGCGGAGGTGAATAGGGGTGTGTACATGTGAACGTATTTTTTTCAATATTAGATTGGATAAAGGGATAGTTCCAATAGAGCAGAGCGCTCGCTATACTCATATAACTAGGGTTATAGAATAACCTTACGTTATGATCCCACCACTGAACCACTTCAGATTCCGATTCCTCTATTGTCACAGCGTTTTAAAATGTACTGTAGAAAACATTTTAGAATACTTGTTTTTCCCAGCTCCTCAACCGTAATAGATTTGTAGACGACAGTCTATATAAACTATACAATGAAAGGTAAAAAAATATATATAATAATACTTATTATTATTCTATAGTGTACTGTAAGTAGCAGCACTTTGTTGACATTGGTCCACTCCTCATTCTCGAACGTGTTCGTAAGTGCCTTGGTAAATATCTAAGTTTTTATTAAATTAATATTTATTAAATTGCACTTAAATTGTTCTTTATTTTGTTTAGTATTTAGTTAAGTATTGTGTGATTTTGTGTGAAGGGCGGACTAGCAAAGTAAGATTTTCATTGTACGGCAAACTGTCTGTTTAATTAATTGTGCACATGACAATAAACAATCTTGAATCTTGAATCAATAGTAACATACAATGCACAGGTGATGAAAGGCTTCATTTGGGATAAATAGTTGGTGATTGCTTAAAGTCGTTAGACTTTAACATCATTTAACATCATCGGAATTATATGATTATAATGATAATAAATACGACAATTACGTTTTGCATTTATATTCATGACTCAATGAGGAATTTGAGCATTACACACACACACACACACACACACACACACACACACACACACACACACACACACACACACACACACACACACACACACACACACACACACACACAGTGGCTCAGGAGGCAGAGCAGGCATCTGGTAATCTGGATGTTCCTGGTTCGATTCCCGCTCCTCCCGGGCAGCATGTCGAAGTGTCCTTGAGCAAGACGCTTAACCCCTAACTTCTCCCGATAAGCAGGTTGGCACCTTGCATGGTTGCCTCCGCCATCGGTGTGTGAATGTGTGAGTGAATGGGTGAATGTGAGGAACAAATATTGTAAAGCGCTTTGGATAAAATCTGTTATATAAATGCAGCCATTTACCATTTACCATTTATAATACCAAATAAAACAAGTCATTAGAATAATAGAAGCATACTGCTGGAACATTCATTTTGCACGTGTATATATACAGTTTGTGTGTGTGTGTGTGTGTGTGTGTGTGTGTGTGTGTGTGTGTGTGTGTGTGTGTGTGTGTGTGTGTGTGTGTGTGTGTGTGTGTGTGTGTGTGTGTGTGTGTGTGTGTGTGTGTGTGTGTGTGCTCGTGCGCCGAGGCTGCCTCACTAACGCATTTATTTCGTTTAGCAATAGTATAGGAATACATCAAACCAACAATAAATAATATCATATAGAAGAAGACAGTATATGGAATATTTATATGTATATTTGTATATATGTTCATTATCAATAAAGATTTCTATCTATCTATCTATCTATCTATCTATCTATCTATCTATCTATCTATCTATCTATCTATCTATCTATCTATCTATCTATCTATCTATCTATCTATCTATCTATCTATCTATCTATCTAATACAGTATATTCCACTATACAGTAGTTGTTGTGAAGGGCCAGATTAAACCGAATATATATATTTATTTATATATAT
Organism: Notolepis coatsorum; assembly: GCF_963971535.1. NCBI lineage: Eukaryota > Metazoa > Chordata > Actinopteri > Aulopiformes > Paralepididae > Notolepis > Notolepis coatsorum. The sequence continues at coordinate 7,447,098 of NC_140179.1, read as the reverse complement.
ATATTTAATTGTATTTGTATATTCTCTAATATTCCCTGATATCCCTTGTATATTCCTTGTACAATATGCATTGAATATCCATTCTAGCCTACTGAACATCCCATAATAGTCTCCATTCTACTATTGGTCGAGACCTTGGTGCCAGGCTGCCATACCCCTCAGACCCAGTTCAAACGTACCGCTCCACATGTACGAACAAGTCCTAGTTCCGCGTAGGAATCTGGCTACCGCACCACCAATGGGACTATTTGTTCATAGTGCGTATATATACTGCGCTACTAAAGTAGGACTTTCTTTTCAGTCCAGTTTCTTACCCTCCAATAGAGTCACAGACGTAAAGCCTCCCCACGACGCCACGTGTGGGAGTAAGGCCAAGTTCGCCTACCATCGGTATTGAGACATCGTGTATATTAATATTTGAATAGTCATATTTGGCACTATATCGTCGAGTTGGACGTAGTCTATTAAGCTAATAATAGTCTGTTAATATATAGTGCTTCGTGCGGTGAGAATACTACCGTAGTCAGTACCCCATCGTTTCGGGCAGAGAACTGGCTGCTTACCCAGGGTGGTTGACCCCATGTGAAGCTGCACCCGAGGAGCCCCAGAGCCGACGAGCGAGTGGACCTGTATACCGGATTATTCTACCGACGACAGCCCGCCTTCCCAGGCACGGATTATGCTTTGTATACTTTGATTATTCCATGGATAAAGACCCCCGACACTGCCGTGTGTTGGAACCCCCCCCCCTGGAGAGGACGCAAGGTGAGGAGACGCTCTGCAAGACGAGGTCGCTTCACGTCTCTCCCCCGTGGACCGGAGAGAGCCGGCCCACAAAGAGTCCACCTGCTTTCATCTGTGGTCCAAGGATCGCCGGCGCATTGAACGGCACTACAGTGGGTTCACCTGGGATACCCTTGGCCGGACGAGGCAGCCGGATTCTACCCCCCCCCCCTCCTACTCCTGTCGGCTTACAAGCGACCGGATTAACCCCCTCTAGTGTATCTAGTATATAATCATTAAAGTATCATTGCTGTTATTCCTTAACTATTCCAGGTCGTATATTTACCACCTGCGCCTTCAGAGATTGGACATTCTCTATTGATATACCGACGAATACTCTTTGCCATAAAAGTGCATACTATTTCAATTCATAAATGTAATTAAGTGATTAAGTGCTTGTTCTACACACCATCGCTGTGTAGAAATAAAGACCTGTTTCGACTTCGTACATTTGTGTTGGATCCGTTTCATCTACGTGAGAGTGTTTATGATAATATATTTATGCCGTGTACTGGGTGGCCGAATATTAAGTACAAAGGTAGTGGTAGTAAGTATCATATCTAGTAATACAGTCAGGGAATTGTACCCCTCAGTTACAATTGGTCCTTCGAGCCGGAGGGTAATTAGTGTAGTATTAATATAGTGTTATTAATATTGAAATGGCCTATGATGAACACTCCACGAAACGATCCTCCTAACCAACGCCCGCAGCGCGAACGACGGCTCCCTCAGTACTTAGAGGCTTACGCTGTCAGTCAACAACCTAGTCTTCTACTAACAGTAAACGCGGTAAAACTAGAAAGTAAAAGTATGTCTAACCCCAACGCCCAGACTACCCCGACCATAGAGGCCCCTACGGGCTCTAACGTAACTGACCAAGTTCACGGTGGGGACCAGTGGGAACCAGACATGACTTCACACCCCGCCAGTACTGAAGAAGTAGTCCCCGATGAGTCCCGGGAGGAATACAACGCTACCGAGAGAGAACTCGGCACGGAAGAAGACGGGGAGAGCACCGCGGAGATAGAGCTCCAAGGCTCCGCAAGGAGTACCCCGAGGGAAGGCTCCCCTATACAACCGCCTTCTCCCAGCGAGGCAGAGAGGACCCTACAGCAGGCCTTCCTCATCAGCCTGAACGCCGCTGCTGAACGCGACCGACTGCAGATCCAGCAGCGAAGCGAACACGAGCAGATACGTCTAGAAATAAGACGCATTCAGATGGAAGAGAATGTGGCCCGAGAACGAGCCGGTGCTCAACGGGACGCAGCGCGCGACAGACAGCAGTCGCAACTAATAGAACAGCTGATCAGACGGACAACACCCTCTCCCTCCGCCAGAGGCTCCAGGAACTCGTCTAGACACACCTCCAGGGCGGCATCCCCTAGCCGAGTAAACAACCCTGAACTTGACCAACAGACGAGGTCTATACCCCCCACAGACCACCTCCCCCCACCGGTCCAAGCGAGACCTAGCAACCGGGAAGGAGCAGCATATCCTGTGGAGAGGCTAAACCAGAGACTACAAGCACTGGATGACCTAACTGAAGACGAAGAGGAAGAGGAGGAGAACCACGCCCGAAGACAGCACAGTACTCTACCGGACCAGGAGGCCCGGTACAGCCCAGGCTATACTCCCGCGGAGCTGCGCTACAGACCCCCGACTCTATACCCGGGTGAGCACGACGCACGACCCGCACCGAGGAACAGCACCTGGACAAGCGGGCCATGGTACACTGCCGGTACCAGCCCATACCAAGGAGCGGGAGGAGACTCGCCTAGGAGGCCTCTCCCCCAACACTCGCCGATGTATCCACAGTCAGCGTCATACATTGGCACACCTATGGTACCCGACTTCACCCAAGAGAACCGGGCCCAGTATACAGAACTCCGCATGTGTCTGGAGACCATGTTAGTGGATGTATTGGATGAACGCCACAAATACGCCATCCTACTGAAGCACTTAAAGGTACCCCGCACACATAATATAGCGCTCGCCTACGCGACTTCCACCACCCCATACACAGCAGCGCTGGTAGCATTGGACCAGAGGTATGGGCGCATATGGGATTACGTGATCCAGGAGATCCGACACATCGACCGCTTACCCCCAGCAATAGACAATCGAGCACTGGACGACCTGTCCATCAGAGTGCAGTCCCTGGTAGGGATGTTGGGAGCGCAAAGAGAGAAGGGGAGGCATGAACTTTACGCCAACTCAAATGTGGAAAGGATCCTGGAGAAGCTGCCGCCCGCTCGTCAGGAGCGCTTTAGGCGGCAGAGGGACCACAGAGACCCGAATGGCCCCGAACCGAACCTCCTCGATCTAGCAGACTTCCTGGCGAGAGAAGTCAGCAGCCTACGGCTAGATACATTCGGACGGAGCACCCCTGGCTCCAGAGAAGGAACCAGACGACTAAATGATAGAAGAAGATCGGTGACTGTGATGCACCAATCGGAGTCAGTACCGAGCAGCAGGAGCCACAGTACCCCCTCCAGAACGGAGAAGTGGAAGATAGTGTGCCCCTACTGTGAGAAAGAACACTGGCTAGCGCAATGTGACTCCTTCCCCAAGCTGAACGCGGAGGAAGCAGGTCAATGGATAAAGTCCAACAAGCGCTGTTTTCGCTGTGCGCGCTCACACATGGCAGCCGAATGCCGCTTAAAGAAAAGGTGCACCAAGTGCGATGGAGCCCATCTGGACATACTTCACGACAGTAACAGACGGCGCCCTTCACCTGCACCATCCAGCCGCAAAGCGAGCGTCATGTACATCGATCCCGCCAGCAGCAGTGGAGCCCGAGTACTCCTAAAAGTAGTGCGTGTGACACTAAGCTACCAGAATAAAGTCCTGGACACTTACGCCGTCCTCGATGACGGGTCAGAGAAGACCCTGCTGCTCGCCTCCGCTGCGGCCCAGCTAGGGCTGCGGGGAAGCGAAACCCAAATGACAATTCGGACAATAAGACGAGATTTGAAGACGATAAAGGGCGAGAATGTCTCATTCTCTATCGCAGCAAGCGGCCAGCCTGAGCGACGGTACCAGATTGCAGACGCTTTCACCAGCCAAGAAATAGGACTGTCGCGGTACACATACCCCGTCGCCAAGCTGATGGAGAAATATGCACATCTGCGCAAGTTACCGATCCCGCTCATAGACAATGCTATGCCGACCCTGTTGATAGGCTCCGACCATGCAGACCTCATTGTCCCGATAGACCGGGTTCATACCGGACCCCGAGGCTGTCCTGCAGCAGTCGAGACCCGTTTGGGATGGACTCTCCAAGGCCCGCTCGCCAAATCTCTCAACCGAAGTACAGCCACTAGATGTCTCCACTCCCGAGTCACAGAGGGAGAAACCGCACTCCTGCAACACGTAGAGCGGCTATGGACCTTGGAACAAATGCCCTTTAAGAACGGAAAGAAAGACATTCGCTCTAAAGATGACATTTACGCAATTCACCTCCTCGAGACAGGGACCAAGAGAGTCCCGGTCAACGGCGTGTTGAGATACGCCACGCCACTCCTGCGGCGAGAAGGAATGCCTACTTTCCACGCCAAGACAGACGCCACAGAACGGTACCTGCTGAACACGGAGCGGCGCTTAGCCAAGAACCCCGCCCAAGAGAGTGTATACCGCGCTGAGATTGAGAAGCTCATCACAGCGGGACGCCTGTACGTTAATGCCAAGCAAGCAGTGCAAAAATGCTTCCGCATTCGTCACCGCACGCTAGTGCGGTAAAGCGCCCTTCTTTTCAGACAAATGCTACCGTGCGTGCACCGGCGGCGGCGTGCTCGCTCAGGTGCGTGCGTGCGCCGGCGTGCTCGCGCGAGGTGCCCGCGCATGCGACACGAGCGGAGCTCAATATATATAAGTCACCGCCCCTTATTCAGTATCCAACAAATAGCTCAATTGGCTAGGACACATGGCTGTGGATCCTATGGCTTGTTTGCTGGCGAGTTCGAATCCCATCGAAAATATTTTTTAACGTGATTTTTTTTTAACGTGTATTCTTTCGCCGATTAAGGTTAGGCATTGTTTCGGAGTTGGTTAAGGTTAGAACGGTTAAGTTTAGGCGCTGTTAAGGAGCTGGTTAAGGTTAGAGTTTGTCAAAGAGAATGGCAATATAATTTCTATGGTTAAGGTTAAGGTTAGGCATTGTTTCGGAGTTGGTTAAGGTTAGAACGGTTAAGTTTAGGCGCTGTTAAGGAGCTGGTTAAGGTTAGAGTTTGTCAAAGAGAATGGCAATAGACAGCCTATTTCCGCGAAAATGAAAGGCGCATTACTGCATGCCACTACGGTAAATTTTTGCACTGCTTGCTTGGCATAAAGCTACACGCCAGCGGGACACGTCACAAAGATGGACATTAAAGAGGCTGACCAGACCACTGAATCGTGGTACGTGCCCCACCACAAGGTCCATCACAACGGTAAAGACCGCATAGTATTTAACTGCAGCTACCAGATCGGATCCCAAAATCTAAATAAAGAGTTACTGCCCGGTCCCACACTCGGCCCCTCCCTACTCGGCGTTCTACTCCGCTTCCGCCAGGAAAAGGTGGCCATCAGCGGGGACATTAAACGAATGTTCCTGCAGGTGAGATTAGTAGAGGCGGACAAGCCCCTGTTACGGTTCCTATGGAGAGAGAAGCCAGGAGATGAGCACCCAGCCATCTACCAATGGGAAGTCCTCCCCTTCGGAACGACGTGCAGCCCCTGCTGTGCGACATTTGCACTACAGAAACATGTAGCAGAGGACCCAGCAGCGGACGAAGAGGTCCGACACAGCGTAAAGAACAGCTTCTACGTAGACAACTGTCTACAAAGCCTTTCAACCCAGGAAGAAGCCGAGGCTCTCCTGATTAAACTCCTCAGGCAGTGGGCCAGCAGCGATCCGCAAGTACTGCGCAGCCTCTCCTCCGAGGACAAGGCAGCCAGCAGCGAGACCTGGATGGCTACAATCCCGGGAGAAGCCCAGGAGATGACCCTGGGATTGGTGTGGCGATTCAAAACAGATTCGCTTCACTACAGACACAAGCCCCTGACTACGGAGCAGGGAAGGCCGGCGGCGGCGCCGACCACCAGACGGAGTGTGTACACAACACTCGCCCGACAATATGACCCGCTAGGATGTATTCTACCGTACACCACCAGGGCAAAAATTATTGTACGAGCATTGTGCGACAAGGACCAGGGCTGGGACGACCCCATTCCCGCCCACCTTGCATCCACCTGGAGAGAGTGGGAGATGGAGCTCCACTCACTCCCAGGCGTTAATATGCGCCGAAGCTACTTCCCACCCACGGTGAGGCCAGAGACATGTAAAATGGACTTACACGTCTTCAGTGACGCCTCAGAGGTCGCATACGGATCAGTAGCCTACTTGCGGGCCCAAGACCAGGGGGGAGAGATCTACACAGCATTTGTCCTCGCCCGCTCGAGAATAGCCCCACGCAAGCAACAATCTATCCCACGTCTAGAGCTCTGCGCAGCCCTAGCCGGAGCGCACCTAGCCACGCTCATCCAACGTGAGCTCACCATACCGGTGTCTAGAACAATCCTGTGGTCAGATTCCACGACGGTACTCGCCTGGATCAAATCGGACTCATGCAAGTACAAAGTCTTCGTGGGAGTCAGAGTCACCGAGATTCAAGACTTAACCGAAGAGTTAACCGGAGAAACAGAGTGGCGCTACGTTGATACAAAACAGAACCCAGCTGACGTCATCACCCGGGGGATGCCCCTGGATGACCTCACCCGTCGCAATGTCTACAGTGACGGCCCCGCATTCCTAAGACTCCCGGAAGGACAGTGGCCCATGCCTATCCCGAGGGAAGCAAGTCCAGAGGAGGTGGAAAATAAGAAGTCTGTGTTCTGTGGATTGAGCACCGTAGCCTCCACCGACCCTAACATAGACGATTGCACGTCCATAGAGAGTGCACAACAAAGAACATTCCTGCGGTAACACCCGGAGTGCAAGTCCCCCGCTGATATGTCAGCAGCTAACTACGAGGAAGCAGAATTGCTTCTACTGCAGCGAGCCCAGAGAGACTCGTTCCCCGATGAATTGGCCTGTCTACAGGGAGGAAAGCCCGTCCCATCCGACAGCAGATTAATTCACCTGGCCCCCGAGAGCGATGCTCATACCCTCATCAGAGTGGGTGGTCGCCTACGCAGAGCCCCCAATCTACCGGATGACATTAAATACCCGATCGTATTGAGCAGCCGACACAAGGTCACAGAGCTGATTATAAAGAAATACGATGAGGATGTACATCACGCAGGAGCAGAAAGAGTCTTCGCGGAAATCAGACGTCGTTACTGGATCCTACAAGGAAGAGAGGCGGTACGACGCTTCCAGCGAACATGTCTAGACTGCCGCAAGTGGCGCGCGCAGCCCAGCATACCAAGGATGGCTGACCTTCCTCCATGTCGCCTCCGAATCGGTGACAAGCCATTCCACTCAACGGGTATGGACTGCTTTGGCCCGCTGCACATAAAGAAAGGAAGAGGAACCGAGAAGCGGTGGGGTATTGTATTCAAATGCATGACCACCAGAGCGATACACATCGAGCTTCTCCCGACCATGAGCACAGACTCATTCCTTATGGCCTTCCGAAGATTCACATCACGGAAAGGAAGACCGTCTACCCTATTGTCCGATCATGGGACAAACTTCAAAGGCGGCGAAAGAGAGCTGAGAGAGAGCTTCCAAGCTATGGGCCCAGAACTTAAGACCCACCTCGCTCCAGCACAGGTTGATTTCCAATTCAACCCCCCAAACGCACCCCACTTCGGTGGCACTTGGGAACGAGAAGTGCGCTCCATAAAGACAGCCCTGTACGCAGTACTTGGGGCCCAGACTGTGGCGGAAGAAGTCCTAATGACAGTCCTCACGGAGATTGAGGGAGTACTTAACTCGAAGCCCCTCGGATATGTCTCCAGTGATGTGGCGGATATCGACCCAGTTACCCCCAACACACTCCTGATGGGGCGGCTAGATCCTGCATTACCCCAGACAATGTACCGGCCTGAAGAAGCAAACGGCCGACGAATGTGGAGGTACAGCCAAGTATTAGCCGACAAGTTTTGGAACAGTTTCCTACTGCACTACCTACCGTCTCTACAGACCCGCCAGAAGTGGGTAAAGGAGAGAGACAATTTGACAGAAGGAACAGTCGTCATGATTATTGATCAATCACTGCCCAGAGCTATGTGGCCGGCCGGCCGCGTAAGCAAAGTGATCACCGGTGCCGACGGCAAGGTCCGAGCAGCTGAAGTGCTCGTCCAGGGTCGCACTTACACCCGTCCCGTGGCAAGGCTCATAGAACTGCCTCGACTCCCAGACACAATCGATGATGACCATGACCCTACAACCCTATGACTTTGTGAAGTTGACTGACCCCTACAGCAAACCCTTATGTGTAAATAGACAACGCGATTAATCTGTCTCTGTTTAACTGATTAGGTCTGGGACCTATTCAGGGGGTGGCTGTTGTGAAGGGCCAGATTAAACCGAATATATATATTTATTTATATATATTTAATTGTATTTGTATATTCTCTAATATTCCCTGATATCCCTTGTATATTCCTTGTACAATATGCATTGAATATCCATTCTAGCCTACTGAACATCCCATAATAGTCTCCATTCTACTATTGGTCGAGACCTTGGTGCCAGGCTGCCATACCCCTCAGACCCAGTTCAAACGTACCGCTCCACATGTACGAACAAGTTCTAGTTCCGCGTAGGAATCTGGCTACCGCACCACCAATGGGACTATTTGTTCATAGTGCGTATATATACTGCGCTACTAAAGTAGGACTTTCTTTTCAGTCCAGTTTCTTACCCTCCAATAGAGTCACAGACGTAAAGCCTCCCCGCGACGCCACGTGTGGGAGTAAGGCCAAGTTCGCCTACCATCGGTATTGAGACATCGTGTATATTAATATTTGAATAGTCATATTTGGCACTATATCGTCGAGTTGGACGTAGTCTATTAAGCTAATAATAGTCTGTTAATATATAGTGCTTCGTGCGGTGAGAATACTACCGTAGTCAGTACCCCATCGTTTCGGGCAGAGAACTGGCTGCTTACCCAGGGTGGTTGACCCCATGTGAAGCTGCACCCGAGGAGCCCCAGAGCCGACGAGCGAGTGGACCTGTATACCGGATTATTCTACCGACGACAGCCCGCCTTCCCAGGCACGGATTATGCTTTGGATACTTTGATTATTCCATGGATAAAGACCCCCGACACTGCCGTGTGTTGGAACCCCCCCCCCCCTGGAGAGGACGCAAGGTGAGGAGACGCTCTGCAAGACGAGGTCGCTTCACGTCTCTCCCCCGTGGACCGGAGAGAGCCGGCCCACAAAGAGTCCACCTGCTTTCATCTGTGGTCCAAGGATCGCCGGCGCATTGAACGGCACTACAGTGGGTTCACCTGGGATACCCTTGGCCGGACGAGGCAGCCGGATTCTACCCCCCCCCCCCTCCTACTCCTGTCGGCTTACAAGCGACCGGATTAACCCCCTCTAGTGTATCTAGTATATAATCATTAAAGTATCATTGCTGTTATTCCTTAACTATTCCAGGTCGTATATTTACCACCTGCGCCTTCAGAGATTGGACATTCTCTATTGATATACCGACGAATACTCTTTGCCATAAAAGTGCATACTATTTCAATTCATAAATGTAATTAAGTGATTAAGTGCTTGTTCTACACACCATCGCTGTGTAGAAATAAAGACCTGTTTCGACTTCGTACATTTGTGTTGGATCCGTTTCATCTACGTGAGAGTGTTTATGATAATATATTTATGCCGTGTACTGGGTGGCCGAATATTAAGTACAAAGGTAGTGGTAGTAAGTATCATATCTAGTAATACAGTCAGGGAATTGTACCCCTCAGTTACAGTAGTTATATCCGTGGCGATCGGTTTAGTTCTTATTTATTTACTTTGCAGTGTGTAATGCTCACAATGCCTCATTGAGTCAGGGCTATTAAATGCACAACTTAATTATTAATAATGATGAAATATTGTCATATTAATTATCATTATAATTATTTAATTCCACGGATGTCTGTAGTATCGGCAATCCCCAATGACTTGTCCCAGAGAAAGCTGTTGAAACCACGGGTGCACAGCGGTCTGTCCGACTTACGACTGCCTTTTCGAGTACGTAAATCCTACGTAAATCCTACAAAGAATTTACAATACGAAGCCATTCAAGAATGCCGAATAAGTACGTAAATCGAGTTACGAAGGAATTCCTTGGTATGTTTTACGTATGTCCGTTCGAGAATGAGGACCATTGTCCAGGAAAGGGTCTGGCTCCTCCCCCTCCATCAGTGCTACCAGAATCATCAGAGAATGTGATGACGTAGTGGTTTGATATTTAATTTTATTTATCGTACTACTACTACTACTACCACTTATTGTGTCACGCTCCCAGACCAGCTCATGTCTGGGAGAGAGAATGCCCCAGGCAAAGAGTTGACAGTTGTGTCATTCCGCCATCTAGCGGTCACCTGCAGACGATGCAGTCAACATTGATCTTGCTTGGTCACATTAATAACATTCTACTGTGGCAATTAGTGTCTATGTTACAAGTGTTGTCTGTTTAGGTGTTTTCTGTGTTGGCATTCTGATTCTATGTTTTTGTATTTAGCCTAGTCCTTGTTCCAGTATTGTTGTATTGTATTAGTTCTAGTGCCTTCTTCCCCCAGCTGTTTATCATTAGTAATCATTGTAATTAGTCTGGGTATATTAGTGTGTCCTGTTCCCACTTCCTGTGCGGCGTCATACCTCCGTGTTCCCGTTCCTGTTTGTACATTGCTGTCGTCTGCCTTGCCCTGCTGTTGTTAAGCCTTAGGCTACGTTTAGACGAGCGTTTTGTGAACAGAAACCGCAAAAGTCGTCTTGCGGTTTCACTTTTAATTTTGCGTTTAGACAAGCGTTTTGGGGTGGAATTCTCTGTGCAGACGAGGCTGTAACGACGGAGCACCGCTGTCACACGATTGGCGCATATGTCACATGACGTGCTGTGAAGACCCGCCCTACTCTGCCTCTGATTCGCAGACTGTGGATGGGGAATGTGATTGGCCCAAAGCAGAGTCACTCACAGACAGTGGGTCCACTCACGCCGCGGGACAGATTCTTGTGTATTTAACCCTTTCACTGCCACACGACAGCCGGTTGTGTGATAGTAAAGGGTTAACCTTCTGTCGTGTGGCAGTGAAAGGGTTAAAAGTACTGCTATAACGCTACGTTCAGAACACAGAACGGCGCGGGCCAGTCGAGGCACCTGCTGGCCCTGTAATTGGAATGAGTACACTTTAAATCCTTTAACGAGGATCCATTGGAGGGCAAGTCTGGTGCCAGCAGCCGCGGTAATTCCAGCTCCAATAGCGTATCTTAAAACTGGACTGATTCTTGTGTCTTTAAAAGTACTGCCAATGTAGCCTTCAAGTGATCTCCGTTGATATAGTCAGACATACTTGCTTTGTTTACGTCTCGGCTACTGGCGCTTACCTGCTACCTGTGACGTAAGCAGTACGCGCGACCAGAGCCGTGACAACCCTTTCGTCATTGTTTTAACAGATTTATACGGTTTGATAGTTTAGACGAGAGTGCAAAGGTTTTGCGTTTCTAGGAATTCCACCCTGGAAGGTAGTCTCACTTTTTTGCGGTTTCACCCCGTAAAAACGCCGTTTCCGTATAAACGAAAGGCACATCCGTAAAAATATTTTTGCGGATTCACCTGCTAGCGTTTCCGTCTAAACGGGGCCTTAGTAAGTTTTATTAGTTTTCTGTTTTGCTCATCTTTGTTTTCGTATCTCAGTCCGTGTTTGTAATTAGCGCCAGCGCTGCTGTGCCTTTTGTTTTGTATTTGTATATATCCCTGCCTTGCTCCTGAGTTCTGATATTAAAAGAACACCACGTTGAGAAGAGCAACCACCGTCTCCTTCCTCCTGTCATTCCGCAGTTTCCGGCTCTCCTGTCAATCCGCATATTGGGTTCTTCTGTCATGCCTAATCGTAACATATTGTTATTGGACACACAGACACACACACAAACACGCACGCACCCTGCACCTTAACATGCACATACACTATACGCAACAGACACTTTCTGTAAATAATTTACTATTTTATCTTACCTCATTTTATATTTTATTTGATCTTACTACTTGTTACGAACTGGCTCAAGTTTGCAACAAGAATGTGGGAGACACAGGCACAATTTAAGAAATAACAAAAGATGTATTTAAACTAAACTAATCAGCAGCCATGGTATATGAGTATCAGTGTGTGTGCAGGGTGTGGATGTAGTATATGTGCAGCATGAGTGTTTTAAGTGTAAAACAAAAGCATCAAACAAGGAAACAACCAAACCAAACAAAGGACCAAAAGTGTGGGGAGTTCGCCAGAGATCAGAGGCAGCCTCTCTCTGATATCCTGTGCCTGGGATGCTACCAGGCGTGTGTGCCTAGTTCAAGTTCTTTATTTGTTAAACAATACAGGGGCATTGCAGGTAATTCAATGCTTGTATTTCGAGCTCAGACTCAACAGTGCACAATTAAGAAACATAAATGAATACAAGAATAGTAACAATAAGTAGTGTGACGACCCTCCCCCACATTGTGTTGTCTTCCTCTGCTCTGGCTGGCACAGGATACGCCATGCCTGGTAACACAGTCCTTGGTGTAGCAGTGGGGAGCTGACACATCTAGTTGTGACCACAAGGGGGAGTATTGAGCCTAACCAGCTGTTGCCTGGTGGTGATGGGGAAGTTGAGAAACGTACGTAGTAGCACTGGATGAAGTACACCTCCAACCAGATGGTGGAAGAAGTACACGGTTCCTTTACTTGAGTAAAAGTAGAAATACCCTGATAAATGAGTACTCTTGTAAAAATAAAAGTCCTCCATTAAAAGTGTACTTAAGTGAAAGTAGAGAGGTTTTTGTTATTGAATGTAGCTATATATCTAAAGTAAAAGAAGCATTCTACATGACGTTTGTGTATTCCAGTGCTTAGGAGCATTCGAGCCTTGATCCATTGACCTCTACATGTTGTGTTAAAGTGGTATGTGGTCCAGTTAATGCTGCTCTGATTATGGTCCAAAATCAAGCCCGAAATCACAAGGTAATGCCCCCATGGGCTGTACAAGTCTTCTTTAAACAAGTCAAGAAGAAACATCACAATAAATCAAGAACAAAAATCCACCATCAAATCCAAATATGCGACACTACCAAACATTCCCAAATGAAGATGAGGAAAAACTCACTAAAAACCTAGCAATAGGAAAAAAGCACCACAGGCGATGTGGAGGATAGAAACCTTAGATGGGCCGTTCAAAGGGGGATCCCCCAACTTGGATGTCAGTGATAATATAGTGTTGCTATGGAGAATAAAACAGGCGAATAGTAATAAAACATATATGTACATGCAATAGCAACTAAGGTACATAAGAAAATTTTTGAAACATTTCAATAAAAATAGAGCTAAGAACCACAACAACAAAAGAAAAAGCATAGGGAAACGAACGCTGGTACGAAAATAAGATGTCATGGCCCGGAGCTCAAAATATCAGAGTCATATTCCATTTGGATGAATGTATGCATGTATGTATTCCAGTCGGATCCATTTGAAGTATGGGGTAAAAGTATAAAGTTCCCTAAAATGAAAATACTCACGTAGAGTACAAGTAGCTCAAAATTGTACATAAGTACAGTACTTGAGTAAATGGCATCTCTTGTTCAAATGCAAACTGGCATGGGTCAAGTTTATCCTGTATAGATTGAGAGAGCATAAGAGATGATTCTCTCCAATAACTTAATTAATACACAGGTTAGGGCCACAGGTCAAAGGTCATTGCTGCCCTTGAGGTGTGGTTTCTTGGGAAGTGGGGTGATGAGTGTGAAGTGTATAACAGTCACAAATGTGCCTATTATATTTTTGTTATTATTTAGTTGCAGTGCCATGTTTGGTCACTAAGTGGCACTCTATTGATTGTTTGTACCTGATGTAGCAACAGGTTTAATTTACCTTGAGCCAGTGACTCTCTTCACTTCCTGTCCACCTGCCATCCAGTACAGCGTTAACTTGTCTAGTTCTCTAGTAACGATGTGTCTGTGAAACTATTATTTGATCTATGTACATTGAATGAATATAGAGCCGTATGACCAGGCATCGTATATTTTGGGAAGGGGGGTGAACTTGGAGTTTTTAATTAAGTTCCGCACACAATAATAAATTCCACATGTGTGTTCCGTTAGTGGTTAAAGTAACATTGTATTTGTTCGGTACACAGCGCGTACTGAACCAAAAGTCCTGTACCGAAATGGTTCGGTACCAATACGTGTACCGTTACACCCCTAGTCAATAAACATACATGATACATGGAATGAAGGAACTAGCCTATAAGTTTGCCTCTGCATCTCCATCGCCGTCTGGTAGCAAGGTGTCTTCCAGCAGTTTCCGCTCCACGTTGTCTGCCGTGAGGTTGTGTCGACAGTCTCTCAGGGCCTGAACGAGGTCCTTCGCCTGGGCCTCGGATCCCCGTCCTTTCCTCCACTCCTTCAGCAGCTCCCTCACCGTCTCCTCCAGATCCGTAGGATGCCTCTTAGAGACGGAGTCCAGGTTCACCTCTCTTAGACATTCACACAGCTCATTAAGGGGTTAAGTGTTTTGCTCAAGGACTGTTCGACACGCTGCCCAGGAGGAGTGGGAATCGAACCGGGAATGTTCTGATTACCAGACGACTGCTCTACCTCCTGACCACTCTACCGAGTCCTGAGCCACAGGGGGGGCCGTGCATTTGCGGTTGCAGCCCCCAAACGGTGGCTGGCCTCAGCGCTCCCAGTGTTTAAGTCCCATCTTAAAACACATTTGTTCTCCCTAGCTTTAAATTTTTTTTTTACAGTAGTCTGCTGTAATTTTGTTTGTAGTTCTGTGTACTTTGTATTGTGTTTATGTGTTCTTTTTACTACATTATGGTTTTTACTGTGAAGCACTTTGGTCAACCATGTTGTTTTAAAATGTGCTATACAAATAAAGTTGGATTGGACTGTCGCCCCCGGTTGGATATGTCAGATTCAGATTCAGATTCAGAGTTTTATTTGCCACGTGGAAACAATACGATCATAGAGTTTTTCATACAAAATCATAAATACCATACAATGGGCAAAAGGAGCAGGAAGAAGAAGAATTCTTATAGTTACCTGCCCCTTATGTATATGTACAGGAAGAACAACACCTGTTCCGTATGAAGTTCGGTAGCTGATTATGCATAAAAAAAATTGGATTAGGTCAGCTCTTAAGCCAACACTATCTTTAATAAGACACATGTTTACTTGACACACTGACTCATGTGCTGTTTCCCCACCTGTCTGTGGCAGCTGTGTCCAGGTGGTGGTCACCTCAAAACAGTACTTTTCTGCACGTCCTCCTCTCACCTTATCTGGGGTCCATTACCTAATAACCACGATCCCCAGGGAACGCTATAAAAGCTGCCCGGCAACACGGACCAAACACATCACCCTTTCCTTCACACAGCGTTAAGGTAAGAACCCTCCTCTTCATCACTGGGTGACCCCCTTCCTCCTTTCCCTGTTTGGCAGAATTTATTTTAAATATTTATACATTTATTTTATTATTTGTGGGATCATATATTATATGATGATATGATATCATTCAGAGCCTGCCCTATAGGTGTAAGCAGATTAGTAAGTGACACGAACAATAATGATTATTTTTAACAATAATAATTTTGTATTGTTATTTGTAGAAGCAGACATACACACATCCTTACCTTGGGTACTGGACTGAGGTATAGTTTTCAAGTCATCTTTCAAGTTTTGTTTTATTTGTTACATATAAGGTACATGTACATTACAGTGAAATGCTTGGTTCTGTATATGAGCCTCCTGAGATTGTGCTTCATACAGTAAACAAGTCAAAACAATAAAGACCAAACACTATACAAAATAAACAATATTAGCGGCTGGGTGGCGCAGCGGTCTAAGCGCTCGTTACCAACGCATGAGACACCAGTATCGAATCCGGCTGTCAGCGTGGCCTCCGGCTTGGGCCGGCCGTCATACTGACTCAATTGGCAGAGGGGAGTCGATGGGTGGTAATCTGGTCGTTGTAAACAGCGACTCCTACAGGTCGGTCAGGGCACCTGCACAGCAAGGACAGGAGATGTTGAGGGTAGTGTGAGCCTCCCACACGTTACACCTTGCCAATGAGAGTCCGCGCTGGCAGGTGAAAAGAAGTGGCTGGCTGACTCTGCATGTATCGGAGGGGACATGCGATAGATTCTTCAACCCTCCCTACGACCGACCAGTGGGGGGCACATGCGAGCAACGATCAAGACAGGGGAGGGGGGAATTGGCATGACTAAATTGGGATGGGAGAAAAAAAACAGAAAAAGAAGGAGAAAAAGTGGATACATTTTTTTTTTTTATAAAATAAACAATATTATACAAAACTAAAGTACAAAATGCAAAAATGAGGTAAAGATGCATCTTTTTGTAATAAGTATATAAAATAGATAAAATATGGTAGTGTTAAAACGTGTTTAAAGTGTCTAAGTGATTGTTTAACTATATGCTTGACCCCCCCCCCCCCCCCTCTCCTAGGAATCCTTTCAACATGTTCGTGTTCAAGTTCTCCTGGGCTGTTGTGGCCCTGCTGTTGGTCTCCTCTACCTTTGCTGAGGTACACACACACACACACACACACACACGCACACACACACACACACACACACACGCACACACGCACACACACACACACACACACAATATAAAAGGGGAAAAGGTACAGAATAGGGCAACACGGTACTTTCTAGGAGTCCATAAATTCACCCCTGTATTGGCAATACAATACAAACCGGGAGATACCGTGTGGAATAAGATGGAAAGGCAACATGTGTTTAATTGATTGACTTTCTGTCTCTATATTGTCTTATTTTTTTGTATTTATTGTTGTATTTCTCCACATCATTGTAAAGGAGAGTTTGCTCTCAATGATCCTTCCAGATTAAAGAAAGATTGAAATAATTAAATCATGAAAAACGTTAAGGTTAAAACGATACATAACTGATGTTTTTACAACGTAAAACAGTTGGTATTTAGCTCAAAATATCCATTTACATGCCTACATTTAAAATGTTCTACCCATTATCTTAAATGTATGTCAACGTTGGGTGTTTTCTAAATGAACACGTCATATTGGGTGGTGTACAGTATTTCTAGGTGTGAGCATGTCGTAATGAGACTAAATAAACAAGAGCAAGGCCCTGATAATAGAACACTATAGAGCTGATAGAGGCATCACTTCATCTAAAACCACTAAAACACCAAAACCAAAACACTGTCCTGACTAGAAACACCACAGTATACTAAAATAATGTATTTTTGTGTTTGTGAATGTATTTCCCTAACATACCGGATTCCTCTTCCCTCTCTCTGTCCCAACCGGCATCTGCAGGAAGGTAAGAAAACAATGCTGTTCATAAAGATATTTTATTGTTGCATCAATATTAATATATATTAATGGAAGTCCAAATTTGCCTTGAATGGCTATACGATTCTATTAATGCCACTTTTTTTTTAACTCACGATTAACAAAAAAAAAAAAAAAAAAATGTTTAACTTTTTTTTTTTTACCAGGCTTCACTCAGGTGTATTATTGATGCTCTCATTCTATGCTCTATGTTTGTTTCTGAAGTGTGTGTGTGTGTGTGTGTGTGTGTGTGTGTGTGTGTGTGTGTGTGTGTGTGTGTGTGTGTGTGTGTGTGTGTGTGTGTGTGTGTGTGTGTGTGTGTGTGTGTGTGTGTGTGTGTGTGTGTGTGTGTGTGTGTGAGAGAGAGAGATAGAGAGAGAGGGGGGGTGAAATGATTATTTTCTTTTAAGTTATTTTGTGCATCACTCTGTTTTGAATTTGATGCAAATTTGCAATGCATGAGGGCCATCCTTTTGTGTTAAATGGCTGCATAAAACAAGCATTTGTTGACTCGCATGTTGATAAGAGTATTAAAACTTGGAACTTGAAAAAGATCTGTTTAAGGTAAAAAAAAAAAGAAAAAACGATTCATTTGCGATTAATCGCAAGTTAACTATGGACAATCGTGCGATTAATCGAGTTAAATATTTTAATCGATTGACAGCACTAGTATATATATACTAGGAATCTCTGACTTCTGACATTGAATGGAACACATGAATAGTTACATAATGAGCACCTGTCAGCAATTCATTTTATTATTACAAATACAGGTGAATAAAATGATTTGGGTTGGAGATAGGGTTAGAGAATAGGATATATCCTATTCTCTAACCCTATCTCCAACCCAAATCATTTTATTCACCTGTATTTGTAATAATAAAATGAATTGCTGACAGGTGCTCATTATGTAACTATTCATGTGTTCCATTCAATGTCAGAAGTCAGAGATTCCTAGTTGGAAGATCATAATTATGACCTCGGTAATGTTACAAGGCTTGGAAAGACCTTAGGGAGAAACAAGATGGTGATGTTTGTGTGGCTGGTTGTTTTCCGTTCATAATGGACCTGAAGGCACCATGTTGAGTATCCCGGGAATTCGTGACTTTCCCACGTGTGTGGAACGCACCATAATGGTGTCTGTGAGGAGAGGTGACTGGTGTCTTCTTGCTCTGTGTCCTGCAGACGATGCTGTCAGAGAGGAGGACACATCTAGCGAGCTGTCTGTGGGTGAACTGCTGGAGAGAGCCAACAGAGACAGGAGTACGTATCACACAATACAATGTTACACAACATACCTCTGCCGTCATGTGAAGACCTCGTATCTCCAGAAGGTGTTGACGTTGGGTTTAGAATGGGTTTCCATGTCCTTTTTTGTTGTGTCACGAGTCACAACATGGAAGACCATTTACACTTTACATTCAAGTACAAACATGGAAATCACCAGGAATTTGAGAAATGAGGTTGAAGCTCGACAGCAGCGATACCAGTATGTACTCAATTATGTGCATAAAAAACAAAAGAGAATGTTACCAAATCAGAGCAGGTGTGCATAATTATACAGTATATGAATAATAATAATTATAGTATATGATACTAATCATTATAAAGTATATGATACTAATAATTATACAGTATATGAATACTAACAATTATACAGTATATACTAATAATTACACAGTATATGATACTAATAATTATACAGTATATGTACTAATAATTATACAGTATATGTACTAATAATTACAGGCTTTTTTTTTTAAATAACTTTCTTTATTGGAAGAGTTTTCAAAATTATGCAGACAGTTATACATATTATACATCTTCCATTTTTTTCTTCCCCCCCCCCATTTCCCTTTCCTATCCCCTAACCCCACCCCCCCCCCCACGAAGAGCGACAACAAACATACATATAATACACGAAAATACAAAATAAAAATGTGACAGAAAAATAGAAGTAAAAAAAGAAAAAACCTATGATACTAATATAACTGAGATGAAAAGACAAAACATTTTAAAAAATAAATAAAAATAGGGAAAAAACAGAGGGGGGGGGGGGGGGGACTCAGTCGTCACAACCATGCGGCAGGGATGTCAAGGATTCTATGTGCTTTAAAAGGGGTCTCCAAGTCTTCTCAAAGGTATTCAGGGAGCCAGTAGGGCCTTTGAGGGAGAATCTGAGCTTTTCAAGATTAATAGATAATAGTAGTTCCTTAACCCACCTATTGTGAGATGGAGGTTGAGTATGTTTCCACTTAAAAAGAATAAGTCGCCTGGCCAATAAAGTGGAGAAGGCAAGAACAGGATGTGACATTTTGGAGGGTAGAGGCTGCAGAGGAACACCGAACAAGGCCACAAGAGGATCAGGGGTGATAGTAAGGTTGTAGGCTGTGCCGATAGTTTCAAAAATGTCAGACCAGAATGTGGCAAGGCTGGGGCAGGACCAGAACATGTGGGTGTGATCGGCAGGGGATTGTTTGCATCTATTACATGCGTCAGAGATGTTGGGGTACATTCGAGAGAGTCTCGAGTTTGTGTAGTGGACTTTGTGTATAACCTTGCACTGTGTGAGGCCGTGTCTCGCACAGATGGAAGATGAGTGGACAGAGTCCAATGCCCAACTCCAATACTCATCAGACAGTTCAATTCCCAGCTCCCGCTCCCACGAGTTCTTAGGGCCGGTTCCTGGGGTATCCGTAGCGGAGCTAATCAGGTTGTAGATGTTGGAGATTAGCCGTTTTTTTCCGGGTTGAGAACCATTAGTGAGTCTATATGGGTTTCAGGGGGCCGACTAGGGAATTTGGGGTTCTGGTTCTGTGTGAAGTGCCTAATTTGGAAGAAACTAAACAGGTGGGATTTGGGAAGGTCGAATTTCTTTACGAGGTCTGGAAAAGACATGAAAGTCCCTTGGTCATAGAGATAATTAAAAGTGGTTATCCCTTTGTCAAACCAGACTTGAAAGGAAGAATCAGTGCAATAGGGCAGGAATAAATGATTGTTAAGTGGGGGAGAGGTCAGAGGCCCTATGGAGGCCGAGGCTTTTCCTGATTTGAATCCAAATTTTAGTGGAGTCGACCACCATTGGGTTTGCAGAGAGTCCAGTAACCGACATAGGGAGTTGGGAGCACAGCAGAGAGCGAAGAGAGTATCTAGAGGAAGAGAGTTCCATGTCGACCCAATTACAGACTTTTTACATAATTATTATACTAATAATTACAGACTTTTTACAAATGACAGACAAATTATGAACGGGGCAAGTGCTGATATGCAAAGTAAGAGATAAGCATAATACACAATATATCCAGAGAGTCTCTTGTAGCGTGCTACAGTATATGTTTGTGTATTTAATTGTATGTATATATATTTTTGTATTATTATTTATATAATAAAAAAAAGTAATATTATATATATAGTTTTTTTTTTACAACAAACACTTATTTTGGGTGACATTCTAGCCCCCGGCCCTGACGAGCCTCTCCTGATGGGCGACATCGCAGTCGGCTCCGAGGCCGAGAAGAACGCTGACCCCTGCACCGCCCGCGACTGCCTGTGGAAAAGGTCCACTGACGGAAAAGTCTACATTCCTTACTACATCGTCAACAGCTTCTGTAGGCATCACTTTCAGAACTCCTCCTGACAAATAGTCACGCAAATTATATTCGAATACCGTTCGAATTTCAGACGTGCATCGCCCTCTGTTTCAGCCTCCCGCGAGAAGGCCATCATCACCCGCGGCCTGGAGTCCTTCTCCGCCGTCTCCTGCATCCGCTTCAGACCCACCCAGAGCAGCGACACTGATTGGCTGAGCATCGAGTCCCTGAGCGGGTAGGAGGACACCTGACAAACTGAGTTTCACTAAAGCATCTTGGCACTAAATATTCTATTGTCTTGTAATTGTATTCATTTGCCTTTCTTGCACCAATTTAAAATCTAGGATTGTAGATGGTATTGGGAAACCGTTGATTGTCAAAGAGACAAAGCGATTTAGAAGAAAGCGGCTTGTCTCTTAAAATCGTCACGCTCGTAGTTTGTACCTGATGTAGCAACAGGTTTAATTTAACTTGAGCCAGTGCCGTTCAGTACAGCGTTAACTTGTCTAGTTCTCTAGTAACGATGTGTCTGTGAAACTATTATTTAATATGTACATTGAATTAATATAAAGCCGTATGACTAGGCATCGTATGGTCATAAGCCTAACCTTATATTTTGATAATAAATGGGTGTGTACCAAATCCAAGAAACGTCTGATTAGCTACTTGCTAAGCTAAGCTATCCTGGTGCAGTTATTTTGATGCTGACAAGTTGACGTCACACAGTGTGTGACTCTACTCCCTTCACATGTGATAATATATAATAATAATAATAATAATAATAATAATAATAATAATAATAATAATAATAATAATAATAATAATAATAATAATAATAATAATAATAATAATAATAATAATATATTGTCAATCATCATCCGTATGTCTCCAGGTGCTACTCCTGGGTGGGCCGCACCGGGGGCAAGCAGGTGGTGTCTCTGAGCCGTCAGGGCTGCCTGTACCACAGCACCGTCCAGCACGAGCTGCTCCATGCGCTGGGCTTCAACCACGAGCAGACCCGCAGTGACAGAGACAGCTACATCAGAGTCCAGTATGAGAACATCATCGACAGTGAGATCTACACCCTACACCTCCAGCACCCAATCTGTCAGCGTGCTACAGTCTCTCTCTCTGGTTTTTGTAGTGGACTTTCTATTCTGTGATTTCAATAGTAGTTCTTTTTCAAACAAATCACGGATGATCAACATATCTTTTTTTGATGTATTTTATTTTATATGCTAGGTCTGTATTCATTGATGGTCCGATCATCAATTGATCTATAAACTGTTTCTTGTACTAGACCCTCTCTGTCTGTCTCTCCCTCTATTTCTCTCTCTCTCTCCCTCTCTCTATCCCCCTCTCTCTTTCTCTCTCCCCCCTCTCTTTCTCTCTCTCTCTTCTTCTACATTGCATTTCTGTTATTTCTAATCAATTGATATACACCTATTCTCTCTCTTCCACTCAGACATGAAGTACAACTTCAACAAGATCCAGACTCTGAACCAGGGAACCCCCTACGACTACAACTCTGTGATGCAGTACGAGAGGTCTGTACAAGACCAGCTCACGCCTACAGTACTCACTTTGTTTCACCACCAAATACTAACAGCTATTCACACGTAGTGACTTAACTCATTGACCGCCGGGGATTAGACGGGTCCCGTTGTAGCATTGCCACGCTTTAAAAGATAGGAGTGCGTCACCCTGTTTGTAGAGCTATAACTATATTCTATATTATAGCTATGGATACAATACTATGGCCCATTTGACATAAACGATCTATCGTTCAATATGGGAAAAATAATAAATTTTTCCATCCATATGTTCCCGTGTTATACCGTGGTGAATATAAGTATGGTTTTATAGTGGTCTGGGGTCATTCCCGAAATGCTGAGTTATAGCCTTATACGTCAATTCTACTATAACCGTTGCCGTTTCTTGCCTGGACACGCTACTATTCCCAAATCAAATCTATATAATAGGTATTATGTTTCATCATGAATGCATGAAAGAAGAAGTCTTTAATTGTCATGCAGATTAACACACACATGCGAGATGGGCGACCCACAGGAACACACACACACACATGCACTGAGTCGCAGATGAAATGTCTCTCTGCACTTTTCCCATCCCGTCATCCTTCCCCCCAAGGGGACCAATCCAAGTGCTCCTGCCCGTCTTCGTCAATGACGCCACAGCGTTAGCGATATGTTGTTGTGCATGTTTTTCCATTGGGTTTATCTTATCGGAGGGGAAACCCTTGCGAGCACGGGGAGAACATGCAAACTCCACACAGAAAGGCCTGGGAGATACCCCACCTGGATACCTGGCATCATGGAAACCTGGTCCCCAAGCGGGAATCGAACCCTGGACCTTCTTGCTGTGAGGCGACAGTGTTAACCACTACACCACCGTGCCGCTTGAAAAGGTTTTTGATGCTTTGATCGTCACCAACGGCATACGTTGTGGAGTAACGTTACACACACATGTTGCGATCGAGGTGAAGTCATGGTTGGATCAAAGCAAGATTGATATCATATAGTCCTTACCTTCACTAGGATGTACCCCAAAAAGAATATTCCAATTATCTGATCACGATTCCAAGTATTGATGTCCATCGTGTCGCCAACTTAATCCACCACACATCATGCATCGGGAGCGATCGGGGATAACCGCTTGACTCGCCCGACAAAGAAAAGTGCCCCCAGGGACATTTGAACGTTACACAGGCCAAGATACAAGGTTTCAAAGGGTGCTCGATACCGCCACCTGGGAGGATCTGGCCGGTACAGCACCCTCTGCGTCGCAGTATGCCTTCTAACGGCAACATACGGGTCCCTGACATTGAATAGAATATTAAAATCGGAGAAAAACATGGTTGGCGTTCAAAGGATGGCGCCCAATCACGTATATAAACGTTGTTGGTGGGGAATGAGTTAAGAGCAGGGAGGAATCTGGGCTGTTTGTTCTTCAAGATTAGAAGAAATTCTACTACAGTGTGCAGGCCATGCCATCGATGGTGCCAGGATCCCTGTCATGGATTTCTAATAAAACACAAGATACTTGTGCCCTCTTGATAAGGATAAGAGCTCAGTAAAGAAACCCACTTCCATTGCCAAAAGAAAGTCTAACATGCCTATAAATACGTATACTATGGAATTATACACTACAAATGTATTAAGTGGCCCATAATGGCCCCCATACAGCATTTCCAACTTCAACAGACCCGTGTTACTTTGATGTGAGCTCAAGGTATTGACAATGCTGATGCTGCATATCTACCACATGGCCCCTAATGGCCACCACAACCCAACGTGTAGTAGATAGATAAGCAGCGAGAACCAGCGTATCACCAGGGTTATCCAGTGGGCACCTATCTTCACTCATGTCTCTCTCGTGTGTTTGATCACAACAAACACCTTGTGGTTTTTATTCTCCAGGTACTCCTTCTCCAAGAACAACAAGGCCACCATGGTCCCCATCCCCAACAGCAACGCCGTGCTGGGAGAGGCCACCGAGATGAGCCGCAACGACATAACCAGGCTGAACAGACTCTACAAGTGCTGTGAGTAAACAGGCTGAACAGACTCTACAAGTGCTGTGAGTAAACAGGCTGAACAGACTCTACAAGTGCTGTGAGTAAACAGGCTGAACAGACTCTACAAGTGCTGTGAGTAAACAGGCTGAACAGACTCTAGTGCTGTTAGTAAACAGGCTGAACAGACTCTAGTGCTGTTAGTAAACAGGCTGAACAGACTCTAGTACTGTTAGTAAACAGGCTGAACAGACTCTAGTGCTGTTAGTAAACAGGCTGAACAGACTCTAGTGCTGTTAGTAAACAGGCTGAACAGACTCTACTGTTAGTAAACAGGCTGAACAGACTCTAGTGCTGTTAGTAAACAGGCTGAACAGACTCTAGTGCTGTTAGTAAACAGGCTGAACAGACTCTACTGCTGTGAGTAACACTGCTCTACACTGGCTTCCTGTAACATTTAGAATTTACTTCAAGGTCCTTCACCTTACATACAAAGTTCTAAATGGACAGGGACCTAGCTACATCGCCAACACTCTAATCAATTACAGGCCAGCAAGAACACTGCGATCATCAGCTGCTGGACTACTAGAGGCTCCCAGAAACAGTCAAAAGAGGGAAACAAAAACATCAGGGAAGCCAACTCACAAGACATCTTCAAAAGACAGCTTAAAACCTATTTCTTTGCTCAGGCATTTGAATTGTACTTTACCTGCACTATTCTCACCCTGCCTACTTTTATACACTTCCTATCAAATTCATGTGTCGGTTCTATGCAAATTCAATCTCACTACCTCCTATGCACTGTAATTTTAAGAGCACTGCTCTGTTGTAATTCAAAACTGAACTTTGTAAAGAAACTCAAAGTTAAGAGCGATGCACTGCTCTGTTGTTAAGTAGTGAGCGACGCACTGCTCTCTTAAATTGTAAGGTAATTTAGAACTGTACTTTGTAAAGAAACTCAGTGTTAAGAGCGATGCACTGCTCTGTTGTATGTTAGAGCGATGCTCTGTTGTTGTGAGCGGCGCACTGCTCTGTTGTTCTATAAGGTCATTTAGAACTGTACTTTGTAAAGAAACTCAGTGTTAAGAGCGATGCACTGATCTGTTGTATGTTAGAGCGATGCTCTGTTGTTGTGAGCGGCGCACTGCTCTGTTGTTCTATAAGGTCATTTAGAACTGTACTTTGTAAAGAAACTCAGTGTTAAGAGCGATGCACTGATCTGTTGTATGTTAGAGTGATGCTCTGTTGTATGTTAAACTTTGTAAAGAAACTCAAAGTATTAACACATTGACTGTCAGTCAGCAGGGGGCACTGTGGGCTGTCAGTGCCAGTGCTATGTTCAATGAGGAGAATGCGTGTTTGCAGTGCTGAAAACTATATTAAATATTATAGCTATGGATCTAATAACGTTGTCGATTGTCAGTGAGTTTCTTCCAGTCAACATGCAAAAAACAGATACTTTTTTTATCCGTACATTTCCGTTTTATACCGTGGTGAATATGAGTATTGTTTGAGTGATTCTGAGTAATCCCAGGAAAAGACGCGAAAACAGCCCTTTAGTGAAATCCACTTATCACGTTGCCATTTTCCGCCTGATTATCGAATCATCCTGAAATCAAGGCTAGATTATCGGTATTATGCTTCCTCGTGACTGCACGAAAGGGGATGGGGAAAAACCGGCCCTCCGTGCGTCTATTGCAGCCAACAGCACACACACACACACACACACACACACACTGCAATCGCGGGAAAATAATTATCGGATCAACGTAAGATTGGTAATACCTGAGGCGGCTACGTGGCGTAGTGGGCAAGGCGCTCGCCACGAATGCGGAGACGCTGGGCTCGCCTGTTCGAGCCCAGCGCTCCACATTGCTTTCAGTTTAGCTGGTCGTTCATACTAATACACATTGGCCGTATTAGGGGGTGGGAAACTGATGGGTGGGGATCGGGCGTTGTGGACAGCGACTCCTACAGGTCGGTTGGTGCGCCTGCGCAGTAGAATCAGGAAGTGTCGGGGGCAGCGTGAGCCTCCCACGCATTACTCCTCGCCACTGAGAGATCGAGCTGCGCAGGTGAAAAGATGCGACTGCTGTTACCTCAAGTACCGGAGGGGACTTGTGCTATGTATGACTTAGTCCACATTGCAGCCAGCTTGTGGGAGGCAAGAAACAGCGTTCGTGACAGGGGAGGGTTGAATTGGATGATACGAAATTGGGATGGGAGAAAATATAGAAAATGGGAGAAAAAGTGGATAAAAAAAAAAGATTGGTAATACCTTAGATAGATACCTTGTCTCTGATGTAATGCAAAAAGAATAATCCAATTATCTGATCGCCATTCCAAATACTGGTTGCGGTAGTCTGTCCCACGTTATCCAGCATTGCTCCTGAATGGGTGGGCGGATGAAGCATCCATGGTGACCGCTCGTCGAGGCATCCATGGTGACCGC
The DNA here is from genome assembly GCF_963971535.1 of Notolepis coatsorum. NCBI lineage: Eukaryota > Metazoa > Chordata > Actinopteri > Aulopiformes > Paralepididae > Notolepis > Notolepis coatsorum. The sequence continues at coordinate 7,420,218 of NC_140179.1, read as the reverse complement.
TTGTCTTGCCGGAGTATTTAGACCCCGCCCGTACGCTGCAGCTCGGCCGAGAAAACAAACTACATCATTACAAATGGAGTGCAATAGCGGCCGCAAGGCGTTAGGCGGCGGTATTGACCGTCTGCGATCTCAGACACATTCAGAACAGCATGCACAAGGTGCCTCGATGGATTATGAATGGCAATAGCTAATAAAAGAAACGATCATAACAACGAGTATACTCATTGTTGGCGGCCAACGATTGGTGGGCTATACTCGCTGTTGGCACAGAAAGGGTTAAGAGCGATACACTGCTCTGTTATTATATTTTTTTTATTGAACAATTTTATCACACTTTTTACTGTCCGTTCTATTTTATATTTTTAGCCTATTTTAAACTGAATCAAACCACACTTATTTTTTACTTTTTTACTATCTAATCTATTCTATTTTATTATTTGTATTACTGAAAAACTGTGATTTACCTTACCTTGCTACCTCTCTATCTTTTTGTATTTAATTTTTTATGCTCGCTTATGCCGGTATTTTTTACTGTTGTGAAGCACTTTGAACTGAAATGTCTGTATGAAAAGTGCTATACAAATACAGTTATTATTATTATTATTATTATTATTATTATTAAGTATACAAACCTAATAATACTCGAGTAAAGTACAAATCCCCCAAAACAGTACTTATGTATTGTAACGAAGTAAAATTACTCAAGTACTTTACACCCCTGCACACTACACATATTGATCTGCCAAGAATGATACTGTAAACACCACCATGGCAGCCATAGACGATGTACATCAAAGTGTAAATGCTGTGAACAAGAAAATCAATATATTTTCAAGTAATCTTTTTGAATTGGCTTTCCTATTTTTTAGGTAATTGGTGTACATGTTAAATATGAGTTAAATAGTAGTTATGTAGACTCACAAAACAAACGCAAAAGGCTACTTGAACATATAAATTCAGACAATCTGCTTTTTTTACAGCATACTTTAACAGATATTTTAGCTTGATCCATTTCATTCATGTCCCAGAGTGTTAAAGTTAGATGTTTTATTTTTTGTAAAACATTTTAAAAACTACAGGAAACAGTAGGTCTATACTTCTTCATAATTTTTTTCATCCATTTATTGGTGTTTAGTCAAAATGAGTCTATATTCTCAAGTAACCCCCACTGGAACACTGTCACTATTGTCCTGAACATCCAACAGGTAAAGTCATCTTATATCTCTTTTCACTTCCACAGAGACTGGACCTGACCTTTGACCTGACCCCCTGCTGACCCTCCCAGCTCTCTGGTGAAGGAAAGGGAATCCCAGTGGCAGTTCAATTTGCCCCAACAACACCTGGGATATCCAGTGTCAATAAAACTGATCACAACTGATCATAAAGCATGAAAGGCTCATCTGTGTCTGACTGAAATGAGAGGAGATTGAAATATAAGGTTATGTGGAAAGATTCCGTCGGAAGCTATGGATCCACTTTTATCTGTTACTTTGGGAAGAATATAGACACTATGGAGAATCTTAGTGTACCTAGGAATGGCAGTTCCCTTTTTATTAACTTCAACCAATCTTGAAAAAAGATAGCTAAATAATCTGAAATCAGTGGAGATATAACTATTGCCCTATTGCCATTATTATCATTATCATTATCATTGTTATTATTATCCACCTAAATAATTTGTGCATGTGTGCCTTCTGGTCATGTGAACTCTATTTAATTATACAACATATTATGTTACGATCAAATTCATTAACAGCTCTTAATTGAACCCTTGCACTGAAGAACCATATCAGTCCGTTTAGAACATTTCTTGGACAGCTCGTGTATTTGCACTTGTAAAATCAATCCAAATCACTTGGAGTGTGAATGTGCTATATCACCAGAAAGTACTCTACAACTATGAATGAACACAACACTCTAATTTACCATCTTTAGATAATAAAGTTTGAAGACGTTGTTCCTCTTAAATCAGAAACAGAGTTATATGGTTCTTCGTCTGAGGTACTCAGTTACAGTTTAGTTAATAACCCTGCGTTCACATGTTCAGTGATGCAATACTGATTCATTCATAATGATATATAGCTAGCACCATTTAAACATAAATAACAGTAATTGCTTCACATCTGGGCTCAGCGCAGAAAATTCATTCAGTTCTCATTCTGAGTACGGGAAGCACTTGTACCTTCTCTCTCCACTAGCCAGGGTTCAGCTGTGCCTCTTCTCTCCACTAGCCAGGGTTCAGCCGTGCCTCTTCTCTCCACTAGCCAGGGTTCAGCTGTACCTTCTCTCCACTAGCCAGGGTTCAGCCGTGCCTTCTCTCTCCACTAGCCAGGGTTCAGCCGTACCTTCTCTCCACTAGCCAGGGTTCAGCTGTGCCTCTTCTCTCCACTAGCCAGGGTTCAGCTGTACCTCTTCTCTCCACTAGCCAGGGTTCAGTCCATGATCTCCAACAAAGGGGTGATAGCATGCAGGTTAAGTGATCATTATATGATTTTCTGTACCCCCAAAAAGCTAAAACAAAAGGCCGGCTGTCACAAAACAGTCACATCTAGGGACCTCAAAACCTACTCTAGAGAGGCCTTTAACCAAGAACTGGAGAGCATGGACTGGTCAGATGAGCTCAGTGGTACACAGGTTGAAGAAACATGGCTTGGATTCAAAACCAAATTCACAACAATACTTAACAACATGGCACCCCTAAGAACCACCAGGGTTAAAAATCGCGCTGAGCCATGGATGCACACTGAAATACTGACTGCTATGAAAACCAGAGACAAAAAATGCTCTGAACTTCATAAAAGTCAGACAAAGCTTTCCAAAAGCTCAAACAGTGAACTCCAAGCCCACGTGGTTGAACTAAAAATTCAAAGAAACAGACTAAGAAATGACGTAAACACCATGCTCAAAACCACAAAAAAATATTTCATCAATGACAAAACTGAGGAAAACAAAAACAAACCATGTGAACTTTGGAAATTCCTCAATAATCAACTAGGCTGCAGTAAAAAACTTAAAACCAGATTCTCAAACATAAACATAAAAACGGACAACACACTCATCACAGACAAGCTGGATGTAGCCAATTACTTAAACATTTTCTTCACAAACATAGCCACAACACTGGTAACCAAACTACCCTCCCACTCAGGGCATTATGGGGTAGAACACATAGTAGCATACTACAAAAACCTAGGGGTCCGCAAAGACGACTTCAAACTGGAAATGGTAACAACAGATGAGGTACTCAAAAGACTGAGCGCCCTTCAACCTAACAAGGCCACTGGCCATGTCAACATCCCCTCCAAATTCCTCAGAGACTCAGCAGCCGCCATCACCCCAGTCATCACACACATAATAAACCTCTCCATAAAACAGGGACACGACCCCAAGGAATTCAAAATTGCGAGAGTGACCCCTCTGCACAAAAAGGGCAGCAAATTAGACCCAGGCAACTACCGCCCTGTTTCTATTCTTACCTCCATCTCGAAAGTCATGGAAAAAATAGTCTACGAACAGGTCGAAAAGTACCTAGCGGAAAAAAATCTAATCTACGAATTCCAATCTGGCTTCAGAACATCCCACTCCACTGACACATGCCTTCTCTATTTGAACGACCACATCAAACAAGAGGTGGACGCGGGCAAATACTGCGGCATGGTCAAGCTGGACCTACAAAAGGCCTTCGACACTGTCAATCACTCCATTCTGATTGACAAGCTAAAAGCAATTGGTTTTGATAGTTTATCAGTGAGCTGGATGCAATCCAGCTGGGAGAGAACAGATGGTGGAGGTAAACGGTACTCTACCCCCCCCCCCCCCCCCTCACAGTGAGCTGTGGTGTTCCACAAGGAAGCATACTAGGACCGCTACTGTTCCTAATTTATGCAAATGACATGTCGTCAGCTTGTGACTGCAACTTGTTCTTGTTCGCGGACGACTCAGCCCTGCTGGTCTCTGACAAGAACAAGTTACAGGTTGAAAAAACCCTCAGCTCAGAACTCGGCAGAATCTGCACATGGCTCGCTGATAACAAACTATCATTACACCTGGGTAAAACAGAGTCCATTCTCTTCGGATCAAATAACAAACTCAACAAGACCGACAGCTTCTCAGTTACAGTGGGTGACAATATTGTCACAAGGAAAGATGAAATTACATACCTAGGGTCCATCCTAGAGGCAAATCTTTCCTGTGACAAAATGGCATCCAAGGTAATAAAAAAAGTCAACCAACGAACTAGATTCTTGTACCGGATCTCCTCTCTGGTAAACAAGAATACCCTGAAGACTCTGGCAGGAGCACTCATTCAAGGGTACTACGACTATGCTTGCACCTCATGGTACCAAAGCACCTCAAAGGCGCTAAAAACCAAATTACAAACATCTCAAAACAAACTGGTCAGACTACTGCTTGACCTTACTCCTAGAACCCACCTCACCCCTGCCCACTTTGACAACCTAGGATGGCTTAGAGTAGACGACAGAGTACAGCATCTTGCAATGGGCCTGGTCTACAAGATACACTACACGACCAAGGTACCCATGTACATGTCAAAATACTTCCCAAAGGTCAGTGAATACCACAATCACAACACCAGAGGGAGCTCCACAAATCATGTTAAACCCAGATTCGGCTCAAACAAGGGAATAAACACGTTTCGCAATTATGCCACATCGATGTGGAACGCCCTACCCAAAGCTGTAAAGGAATGTGAATCACTACCCACTTTAAAAACCACTCTCAAAGAACACCTACGGGAGACTGCAATTCGAAACTGGCCCCTGTATGTCCTAACCCAACCCCCTCCAATGTACAGTACATTTCCAAGTATGGTTGTCAATATTCCAATGTACAGTTTTGCTTGTACAGTTGTACAATGTCCCCTCTCCCCACCCCTCATACCCAATCCCCCCCCCCCCACTCACCTCCAATGTACAGATCCCCCCCACCCCACCTCCTCCAATGTACAGTTTCTACGTCAAATGTATATACTCTCTTTTCTAGACTCTTTTTGTATCACAAACAGTACTGTATTTGCAAATCTGGTATGTCATAAATGTATAGATGTAGCAGTACTGTCTATCTGTATGTTGTGTGTCATGATGAATTAAAATGGGGGACCCTGATGTAAACAAGACGAAAGTCTTTCTCTGGTCTGCATCCCCTTAACAATTGTATGTATTGAGCTGTACTGTACCCATTCTGCAATCTGTTAATAAAGTTTTCAATCAATCAATCAATCAATCAATCAAACCCTCTCTCTCGCAATCTCTCCAACCGCACGTCTCAACCGAGCCTGGTCAAGGGGGAGGGGCTAGACCCAATGTGGAGTGACGTCCCCTCTCCGCCAATCAGCGCGCGGTCTATGTGAGGCTCGCTCCGGAAGGGTCGCGGTGGTCTGTCGATGTTCGGCACGCATGCGCATTGTAACCACATAAGGAGCTGCGTCATCATTCCTCCTCTAGGACGGCGGCCTGATGCGGACCTACACTCCTTTACCATCACTTATCTTTTATCAAACTGGATAATGCCAGGTACAGTAGGCAATGTTTTAAAGTTTAAAGTGCTTCACATAGCTAAGAACAAAGAAAAGTATAGAATAAACAGAAAAAAACAACCAACGGATAGACAAAGGAAAACGCAACAACACGTCAACAAGCAAGGCAAGAGTCATACTCGTGTTTCTGCTGTATTAGCTATAGTTTACTATGGACTACGTGTTGGTGGTGTTTAGGCTTTGGGTGATAGTTGTTAGCTTCAAAATGGTACCATGAGGTACTTTGAAATACCCAGTTTTGATTGATTGATTGAAAACTTTATTAACAGATTGCAGAATGCGTACAGTACAGTACAGCTCAATATGAATGAATGAATGAAAACTTTATTTAACAGATTGCAGAATGGGTACAATACAGTACGGCTCAATACATACAATTGTTAAGGGGATGCAGACCTGAGAAAGACGTTTGTCTTGTTTCCATCAGGGTCCCCCCAATACAATGGCTTTGGGTGATAGTTGTTAGCTTCAAAATGGTACCATGAGGTACTTTGAAATACCCAGTTTTGATTGATTGATTGAAAACTTTATTAACAGATTGCAGAATGCGTACAGTACAGTACAGCTCAATATGAATGAATGAATGAAAACTTTATTTAACAGATTGCAGAATGGGTACAATACAGTACGGCTCAATACATACAATTGTTAAGGGGATGCAGACCTGAGAAAGACGTTTGTCTTGTTTCCATCAGGGTCCCCCCAATACAATGGGGGACCCTGATGGAAACAAGACAAACGTCTTTCTCAGGTCTGCATCCCCTTAACAATTGTATGTATTGAGCCGTACTGTATTGTACCCATTCTGCAATCTGTTAAATAAAGTTTTCATTCATTCATTTCATTCACATACAATTGTTAAGGGGATGCAGACCAGAGAAAGACTTTCGTCTTGTTTACATCAGGGTCCCCCATTTTCAATTCATCATAACATAGACACACACGACATACAGATAGACAGTACTGCTACATCTATACATTTATGACATATCAAACATAAATTGCTTTTCATATATATTTATTTAACTGTATTGAACAATATAAAACGAATTGGCCATAATTGACTGAGCCAACTAATGCTTACAGCTGTAACCTACTAATAACACTTAAGTAAATCTGAAGATTATTATATAGCAGATGCCTTGGAGGATAAGTCGTGGACAACTGTAGCGTGTGCTTGTTTATACATAACCCCTTTCATGACTGTGATGCTTGAATACAGGGGCAGGGCTTGCATCACAGTCATGAAAGGGGAGCCCTAGTTTATACAGAGCTGGTGGTATGACTTGCTGGCTGAAATACGGAATGAATGAATGAATGAGAACTTTATTTTACAGTACGGCTCAATACACACAATTGTTAAGGGGATGCAGACCAGACCAAAACGTTTGTCTTGTTTACATCAGGGTCCCCCTAATGACGAGAGGGAACTAGGTAGCGGGCTATATTACTTTTAACATGTGCTTAAACCCAGTTGTTGTGAAGGGCCAGATTAAACCGAATATATATATTTATTTATATATATATATTTAATTGTATTTGTATATTCTCTAATATTCCCTGATATCCCTTGTATATTCCTTGTACAATATGCATTGAATATCCATTCTAGCCTACTGAACATCCCATAATAGTCTCCATTCTACTATTGGTCGAGACCTTGGTGCCAGGCTGCCATACCCCTCAGACCCAGTTAAAACGTACCGCTCCACATGTATGAACAAGTCCTAGTTCCGCGTAGGAATCTGACTACCGCACCACTAATGGGACTATTTGTTCATAGTGCGTATATATACTGCGCTACTAAAGTAGGACTTTCTTTTCAGTCCAGTTTCTTACCCTCCAATAGAGTCACAGACGTAAAGCCTCCCCGCGACGCCACGTGTGGGAGTAAGGCCAAGTTCGCCTACCATCGGTATTGAGACATCGTGTATATTAATATTTGAATAGTCATATTTGGCACTATATCGTCGAGTTGGACGTAGTCTATTAAGCTAATAATAGTCTGTTAATATATAGTGCTTCGTGCGGTGAGAATACTACCGTAGTCAGTACCCCATCGTTTCAGGCAGAGAACTGGCTGCTTATCCAGGGTGGTTGACCCCACGTGAAGCTGCACCCGAGGAGCCCCAGAGCCGACGAGCGAGTGGACCTGTATACCGGATTATTCTACCGACGACAGCCCGCCTTCCCAGGCACGGATTATGCTTTGTATACATTGATTATTCCATGGATAAAGACCCCCGACACTGCCGTGTGTTGGAACCCCCCCCCTGGAGAGGACGCAAGGTGAGGAGACGCTCTGCAAGACGAGGTCGCTTCACGTCTCTCCCCCGTGGACCGGAGAGAGCCGGCCCACAAAGAGTCCACCTGCTTTCATCTGTGGTCCAAGGATCGCCGGCGCATTGAACGGCACTACAGTGGGTTCACCTGGGATACCCTTGGCCGGATGAGGCAGCCGGATTCTACCCCCCCCCCCTCCTACTCCTGTCGGCTTACAAGCGACCGGATTAACCCCCCCTAGTGTATCCAGTATATAATCATTAAAGTATCATTGCTGTTATTCCTTAAACTATTCCAGGTCGTATATGTACCACCTGCGCCTTCAGAGATTGGACATTCTCTATTGATATACCGACGAATACTCTTGCCATAAAAGTGCATACTAATTCCCATTCATAAATGTGATTGATTTGATTAAGTGCTTGCTCTACACACCATCGCTGTGTAGAAATAAAGACCTATTTCTAATTCGTACATTTGTGTTGGATCCGTTTCATCTACGTGACAGTGTTCATCATAATATATTTATGCCGTGTACTGGGTGGCCGAATATTAAGTACAAAGGTAGTGGTAGTAAGTATCATATCTAGTAATACAGTCAGGGAATTGTACCCCTCAGTTACAATTGGTCCTTCGAGCCGGAGGGTAATCAGTGTAATATTAATATAGTGTTATTAATATTGAAATGGCCTATGATGAACACTCCACGAAACGATCCTCCTAACCAACGCCCGCAGCGCGAACGACGGCTCCCTCAGTACTTAGAGGCTTACGCTGTCAGTCAACAACCTAGTCTTCTACTAACAGTAAACGCGGTAAAACTAGAAAGTAAAAGTATGTCTAACCCCAACGCCCAGACTACCCCGACCATAGAGGCCCCTACGGGTTCTAATGTAACTGACCAAGTTCACGGTGGGGACCAGTGGGAACCAGACATGACTTCACACCCCGCCAGTACTGAAGAAGTAGTCCCCGATGAGTCCCGGGAGGAATACAACGCTACCGAGACAGAACTCGGCACGGAAGAAGACGGGGAGAGCACCGTGGAGATAGAGCTCCAAGGCTCCGCAAGGAGTACCCCGAGGGAAGGCTCCCCTATACAACCGCCTTCTCCCAGCGAGGCAGAGAGGACCCTACAGCAGGCCTTCCTCATCAGCCTGAACGCCGCTGCTGAACGCGACCGACTGCAGATCCAGCAGCGGAGCGAAGAAGAGCATATACGTCTAGAAATAAGACGCATTCAGAGAGAAGAGAATGTGGCCCGAGACCGAGCAGACAGCCAGCGAGCAGCTGCTGGTGCTCTACGGGACGCAGAGCGCGACAGACAGCAAGCGCAACTAATAGAACAGCTGATCAGACGGACAACACCCTCTCCCTCCGCCAGAGGCTCCAGGAACTCGTCTAGACACACCTCCAGGGCGGCATCCCCTAGCCGAGTAAACAACCCTGAACTTGACCAACAGACGAGGTCTATACCCCCCACAGACCACCTCCCCCCACCGGTCCAAGCGAGACCTAGCAACCGGGAAGGAGCAGCATATCCTGTGGAGAGGCTAAACCAGAGACTACAAGCACTGGATGACCTAACTGAAGACTAAGAGGAAGAGGAGGAGAACCACGCCCGACGACAGCACAGTACTCTACCGGACCAGGAGGTCCGGTACAGCCCAGGCTATACTCCCGCGGGGCTGCGCTACAGACCCCCGACTCTATACACGGGTGAGCACGACGCACGACCCGCACCGAGGAACAGCACCTGGACAAGCGGGCCATGGTACACTGCCGGTACCAGCCCATACCAAGGAGCGGGAGGAGACTCGCCTAGGAGGCCTCTCCCCCAACGCTCGCCGATGTATCCACAGTCAGCGTCATACATTGGCACGCCTATGGTACCCGACTTCACCCAAGAGAACCGGGCCCAGTATACAGAACTCCGCATGTGTCTGGAGACCATGTTGGTGGATGTATTGGATGAACGCCATAAATACGCCATCCTACTGAAGCACTTAAAGGTACCCCGCGCACATAATATAGCGCTCGCCTACGCGACTTCCACCACCCCATACACAGCAGCGCTGGTAGCATTGGACCAGAGGTATGGGCGCATATGGGATTACGTGATCCAGGAGATCCGACACATCGACCGCTTACCCCCAGCAATAGACAATCGAGCACTGGACGACCTGTCCATCAGAGTGCAGTCCCTGGTAGGGATGTTGGGAGCGCAGAGAGAGAAGGGGAGGCATGAACTTTACGCCAACTCAAATGTGGAAAGGATCTTGGAGAAGCTGCCGCCCGCTCGACAGGAGCGTTTTAGGCGACAGAGGGACCACCGAGACCCGAATGGCCCCGAACCGAACCTCCTCGATCTAGCAGACTTCCTGGCGAGAGAAGTCAGCAGCCTACGGCTAGATACATTCGGACGGAGCACCCCTGGCTCCAGAGAAGGAACCAGACGACTAAATGATGGAAGAAGATCGGTGACTGTGATGCACCAATCGGAGTCAGTACCGAGCAGCAGGAGCCACAGTACCCCCTCCAGAACGGAGAAGTGGAAGATAGTGTGCCCCTACTGTGAGAAAGAACACTGGCTAGCGCAATGTGACTCCTTCCCCAAGCTGAACGCGGAGGAAGCAAGTCAATGGATAAAGTCCAACAAGCGCTGTTTTCGCTGTGCGCGCTCACACATGGCAGCCGAATGCCGCTTAAAGAAAAGGTGCACCAAGTGCGATGGAGCCCATCTGGACATACTTCACGACAGTAACAGACGGCGCCCTTCACCCGCACCATCCAGCCGCAAAGCGAGCGTCATGTACATCGATCCCGGCAGCAGCAGTGGAGCCCGAGTACTCCTAAAAGTAGTGCGTGTGACACTAAGCTACCAGAATAAAGTCCTGGACACTTACGCCGTCCTCGATGACGGGTCAGAGAAGACCCTTCTGCTCGCCTCCGCTGCGGCCCAGCTAGGGCTGCGGGGAAGCGAAACCCAAATGACAATTCGGACAATAAGACGAGATTTGAAGACGATAAAGGGCGAGAATGTCTCATTCTCTATCGCAGCAAGCGGCCAGCCTGAGCGACGGTACCAGATTACAGACGCTTTCACCAGCCAAGAAATAGGACTGTCGCGGTACACATACCCCGTCGCCAAGCTGATGGAGAAATATGCACATCTGCGCAAGTTACCGATCCCGCTCATAGACAATGCTATGCCGACCCTGTTGATAGGCTCCGACCATGCAGACCTCATTGTCCCGATAGACCGGGTTCATACCGGACCCCGAGGCTGTCCTGCAGCAGTCGAGACCCGTTTGGGATGGACTCTCCAAGGCCCGCTCGCCAAATCTCTCAACCGAAGTACAGCCACTAGATGTCTCCACTCCCGAGTCACAGAGGGAGAAACCGCACTCCTGCAACACGTAGAGCGGCTATGGACCTTGGAACAAATGCCCTTTAAGAACGGAAAGAAAGACATTCGCTCTAAAGATGACATTTACGCCATTCACCTCCTCGAGACAGGGACCAAGAGAGTCCCGGTCAACGGCGTGTTGAGATACGCCACGCCACTCCTGCGGCGAGAAGGAATGCCTACTTTCCACGCCAAGACAGACGCCACAGAACGGTACCTGCTGAACACGGAGCGGCGCTTAGCCCAGAACCCCGCCCAAGAGAGTGTATACCGCGCTGAGATTGAGAAGCTCATCACAGCGGGACACGTCACAAAGATGGACATTAAAGAGGCTGACCAGACCACTGAATCGTGGTACGTGCCTCACCACAAGGTCCATCACAACGGTAAAGACCGCATAGTATTTAACTGCAGCTACCAGATCGGATCCCAAAATCTGAATAAAGAGTTACTGCCCGGTCCCACACTCGGCCCCTCCCTACTCGGCGTTCTACTCCGCTTCCGCCAGGAAAAGGTGGCCATCAGCGGGGACATTAAAGGAATGTTCCTGCAGGTGAGATTAGTAGAGGCGGACAAGCCCCTGTTACGGTTCCTATGGAGAGAGAAGCCAGGAGATGAGCACCCAGCCATCTACCAATGGGAAGTCCTCCCCTTCGGAACGACGTGCAGCCCCTGCTGTGCTACATTTGCACTACAGAAACATGTAGCAGAGGACCCAGCAGCGGACGAAGAGGTCCGACACAGCGTAAAGAACAGCTTCTACGTAGACAACTGTCTACAAAGCCTTTCAACCCAAGAAGAAGCCGAGGCTCTCCTGATTAAACTCCGCACCTCATTGATCAAAGGCGGCTTTGATCTCAGGCAGTGGGCCAGCAGCGATCCGCAAGTACTGCGCAGCCTCTCCTCCGAGGACAAGGCAGCCCGCAGCGAGACCTGGATGGCTACAATCCCGGGAGAAGCCCAGGAGATGACCCTGGGATTGGTGTGGCGATTCAAAACAGATTCGCTTCACTACAGACACAAGCCCCTGACTACGGACCAGGGAAGGCCGGCGGCGGCGCCGACCACCAGACGGAGTGTGTACACAACACTCGCCCGACAATATGACCCGCTAGGATGTATTCTACCGTACACCACCAGGGCAAAAATGATTGTACGAGCATTGTGGGACAAGGACCAGGGCTGGGACGACCCCATTCCCGCACACCTTGCATCCACCTGGAGAGAGTGGGAGATGGAGCTCCACTCACTCCCAGGCGTTAATATGCGCCGAAGCTACTTCCCACCCACGGTGAGGCCAGAGACATGTAAAATGGACTTACACGTCTTCAGTGACGCCTCAGAGGTCGCATACGGATCAGTAGCCTACTTGCGGGCCCAAGACCAGGGGGGAGAGATCTACACAGCATTTGTCCTCGCCCGCTCGAGAATAGCCCCACGCAAGCAACAATCTATCCCACGTCTAGAGCTCTGCGCAGCCCTAGCCGGAGCGCACCTAGCCACGCTCATCCAACGTGAGCTCACCATACCGGTGTCTAGAACAATCCTGTGGTCAGATTCCACGACAGTACTCGCCTGGATCAAATCGGACTCATGCAAGTACAAAGTCTTCGTGGGAGTCAGAGTCACCGAGATTCAAGACTTAACCGAAGAGTTAACCGGAGAAACAGAGTGGCGCTACGTTGATACAAAACAGAACCCAGCTGACGTCATCACCCGGGGGATGCCCCTGGATGACCTCACCCGTCACAATGCTTACAGTGACGGCCCCGCATTCCTAAGACTCCCGGAAGGACAGTGGCCCAGGCCTATCCCGAGGGAAGCAAGTCCAGAGGAGGTGGAAAATAAGAAGTCTGTGTTCTGTGGATTGAGCACCGTAGCCTCCACCGACCCTAACATAGACGATTGCACGTCCATAGAGAGTGCACAACAAAGAACATTCCTGCGGTACCACCCGGAGTGCAAGTCCCCCGCTGATATGTCAGCAGCTAACTACGAGGAAGCAGAATTGCTTCTACTGCAGCGAGCCCAGAGAGACTCGTTCCCCGATGAATTGGCCTGTCTACAGGGAGGAAAGCCCATCCCATCCGACAGCAGATTAATTCATCTGGCCCCCGAGAGCGACGCTCATACCCTCATCAGAGTGGGTGGTCGCCTACGCAGAGCCCCCAATCTACCGGATGACATTAAATACCCGATCGTATTGAACAGCCGACACAAGGTCACAGAGCTGATTATAAAGAAATACGATGAGGATGTACATCACGCAGGAGCAGAAAGAGTCTTCGCGGAAATCAGACGTCGTTACTGGATCCTACAAGGAAGAGAGGCGGTACGACGCTTCCAGCGAACATGTCTAGACTGCCGCAAGTGGCGCGCGCAGCCCAGCATACCAAGGATGGCTGACCTTCCTCCATGTCGCCTCCGAATCGGTGACAAGCCATTCCACTCAACGGGTATGGACTGCTTTGGCCCGCTGCACATAAAGAAAGGAAGAGGAACCGAGAAGCGGTGGGGTATTGTATTCAAATGCATGACCACCAGAGCGATACACATCGAGCTTCTCCCGACCATGAGCACAGACTCATTCCTTATGGCCTTCCGTAGATTCACATCACGGAAAGGAAGACCGTCTACCCTGTTGTCCGATCATGGGACAAACTTCAAAGGCGGCGAAAGAGAGCTGAGAGAGAGCTTCCAAGCTATGGGCCCAGAACTTAAGACCCACCTCGCTCCAGCACAGGTTGATTTCCAATTCAACCCCCCAAACGCACCCCACTTCGGTGGCACTTGGGAACGAGAAGTGCGCTCCATAAAGACAGCCCTGTACGCAGTACTTGGGGCCCAGACTGTGGCGGAAGAAGTCCTAATGACAGTCCTCACGGAGATTGAGGGAGTACTTAACTCGGAGCCCCTCGGATATGTCTCCAGTGATGTGGCGGATATCGACCCAGTTACCCCCAACACACTCCTGATGGGGCGGCTAGATCCTGCATTACCCCAGACAATGTACCGGCCTGAAGAAGCGAACGGCCGACGAATGTGGAGGTACAGTCAAGTATTAGCCGACAAGTTTTGGAGCAGTTTCCTACTGCACTACCTACCGTCTCTACAGACCCGCCAGAAGTGGGTAAAGGAGAGAGACAATTTGACAGAAGGAACAGTCGTCATGATTATTGATCAATCACTGCCCAGAGCTATGTGGCCGGCCGGCCGCGTAAGCAAAGTGATCACCGGTGCCGACGGCAAGGTCCGAGCAGCTGAAGTGCTCGTCCAGGGTCGCACTTACACCCGTCCCGTGGCGAGGCTCATAGAACTGCCCCGACTCCCAGACACAATCGATGATGACCATGACCCTATAACCCTATGACTTTGTGAAGTTGACTGACCCCTACAGCAAACCCTTATGTGTAAATAGACAACGCGATTAATCTGTCTCTGTTTAACTGATTAGGTCTGGGACCAATCAGGGGGTGGCTGTTGTGAAGGGCCAGATTAAACCGAATATATATATTTATTTATATATATATATTTAATTGTATTTGTATATTCTCTAATATTCCCTGATATCCCTTGTATATTCCTTGTACAATATGCATTGAATATCCATTCTAGCCTACTGAACATCCCATAATAGTCTCCATTCTACTATTGGTCGAGACCTTGGTGCCAGGCTGCCATACCCCTCAGACCCAGTTAAAACGTACCGCTCCACATGTACGAACAAGTCCTAGTTCCGCGTAGGAATCTGACTACCGCACCACTAATGGGACTATTTGTTCATAGTGCGTATATATACTGCGCTACTAAAGTAGGACTTTCTTTTCAGTCCAGTTTCTTACCCTCCAATAGAGTCACAGACGTAAAGCCTCCCCACGACGCCACGTGTGGGAGTAAGGCCAAGTTCGCCTACCATCGGTATTGAGACATCGTGTATATTAATATTTGAATAGTCATATTTGGCACTATATCGTCGAGTTGGACGTAGTCTATTAAGCTAATAATAGTCTGTTAATATATAGTGCTTCGTGCGGTGAGAATACTACCGTAGTCAGTACCCCATCGTTTCGGGCAGAGAACTGGCTGCTTATCCAGGGTGGTTGACCCCACGTGAAGCTGCACCCGAGGAGCCCCAGAGCCGACGAGCGAGTGGACCTGTATACCGGATTATTCTACCGACGACAGCCCGCCTTCCCAGGCACGGATTATGCTTTGTATACATTGATTATTCCATGGATAAAGACCCCCGACACTGCCGTGTGTTGGAACCCCCCCCCTGGAGAGGACGCAAGGTGAGGAGACGCTCTGCAAGACGAGGTCGCTTCACGTCTCTCCCCCGTGGACCGGAGAGAGCCAGCCCACAAAGAGTCCACCTGCTTTCATCTGTGGTCCAAGGATCGCCGGCGCATTGAACGGCACTACAGTGGGTTCACCTGGGATACCCTTGGCCGGATGAGGCAGCCGGATTCTACCCCCCCCCCCCTCCTACTCCTGTCGGCTTACAAGCGACCGGATTAACCCCCCCTAGTGTATCCAGTATATAATCATTAAAGTATCATTGCTGTTATTCCTTAAACTATTCCAGGTCGTATATGTACCACCTGCGCCTTCAGAGATTGGACATTCTCTATTGATATACCGACGAATACTCTTGCCATAAAAGTGCATACTAATTCCCATTCATAAATGTGATTGATTTGATTAAGTGCTTGCTCTACACACCATCGCTGTGTAGAAATAAATACCTATTTCTAATTCGTACATTTGTGTTGGATCCGTTTCATCTACGTGACAGTGTTCATCATAATATATTTATGCCGTGTACTGGGTGGCCGAATATTAAGTACAAAGGTAGTGGTAGTAAGTATCATATCTAGTAATACAGTCAGGGAATTGTACCCCTCAGTTACACCAGTGTTCTCGACAACGGAGTATGGTCGCAGATCTGCTGCTATAAAACACATATGGCGTTTGTTATTGCTTTGGCCCGGTGTGAATTAACACTTTGGTCGCCAGGCTTAAATTCTTAATATACCATCCTCCGCCAGCTCTATTTGTCTATGGAGAAGTTCCCCTTCTTTGCAGGGCTATAACTTTTTAAATTGTATTGCTAAATTGACATTACTATGGCCCATTCAACATCAAGTATCTATTGTTCAGGGTGTAGCAACGTTATACTTTTTCATTCACATATTCATACTAAAATATGGTCTAAACGTATGTTTTTATCGTTTTCTGCAGCTTTCTCCAGAACGTGATTTATAGCCCCAAATGCATTATATTGATGATCAAATACAGTTTGATAGGAATCTGCGCGAGATAAAAAATTTCAAATGGACGTGCTTCTAGAAGTTACTACTGATCATCTGATGTTGACCGGATGGGGGGGGGGGGTCGTTTATAATTCCGTGGCCAACGTTAGATGATTCATCTAGTGTGGGTGATATGATCATTAGAGCAGTTAGTATCGAACACGTTAAAAAATAACACTGAATCTTACCGTAGCTTCCTCATAGCGTTGGGAGATGAGCGTGGAGCAGAAATATTCCTATTATGGGATGTAGAAATATGCGATCCATTTCCAGGTTGTATAATAGTATATACGTCCAAATCATGTTGTTTATCGAGTTATTGGTAACGGATTGCTATCCGTTGTGTCTAGCTCGAGTCCTGGGACTATTATCGAGTGATCGGACCGAATTGGAATGAGCACCAGCTTCCATTTCCTGTTTCCGCTCTGGGCGATCCGCCGATCGGCCACCAGATGGCGCTCTTGAACCGTTGGAGAGTTGAGAGGGGATCAACAGTAGATCTCAAGTCTCCGGGGGAGAAATATGATTTCGATCACAGATTTTTGAAATATTGATATCAAAGACGTGGTACGGCGTCTTTGGCAGAATGAGCATGGCGGGGAATGACGTGGTATGGAGTTTTTGGCGACCATAGTGTTAATAGCGAGATGCTGCTTGAATGCAACGGGGAGCTGGGTTTGCACTAGGATATGTTTCTTCCGTGTACCAGACAGTGATATTCACATTCGGGTGATGCCGTTTCAAATGCGTGATAAAGTTCGCAATAAAGTTGAACAATAACTGGCTTGTCAGTTAGTATTGACTCGCCATACTAAGGCTAATATGCTATGCTGAATTACAGCTCTCGTTCAGTGTAGCTGTGTGGAATGAACAAACAACATCCGGTTAGTTGTGCACGTTATATTAGGGCCGGGGGGATTTAAGTTCTGCAAAAAAAGGTTCCATACCGTTGCAATCGCTCGGTGCACAGCCCGTACTGTACCGGAGGACCACATTGAGGCGGTACAGTACGTATCCGCGTACCGTTACACCCCTAGTTAGGACAGTTGTAGGGGCCAGTTTTCGAATTGCAGTCTCCCGTAGGTGTTCTTTGAGTGTTTTTGAAAGTGGGTAGTGATTCACATTCCTTTACAGCTTTGGGTAGGGCGTTCCACATTGATGTGGCATAATTGCGAAAAGTGTTTAATCCCTTGTTTGAGCCGAATCTGGGTTTAACATGATTTGTGGAGCTCCCTCTGGTGTTGTGATCGTGGTATTCACTGACCTTTGGGAAGTATTTTGACATGTACATGGGTACCTTGGTCGTGTAGTGTATCTTGTAGACCAGGCCCATTGCAAGTTGCTGTACTCTGTCGTCTACTCTAAGCCATCCTAGGTTGTCAAAGTAGGCAGGGGTGAGGTGGGTTCTAGGAGTCAGGTCAAGCAGTAGTCTGACTAGTTTGTTTTGAGTTGTTTGTAATTTGGTTTTTAGTGCCTTTGAGGTGCTTTGGTACCATGAGGTGCAAGTATAGTCGTAGTACCCTTGAATGAGTGCTCCTGCCAGAGTCTTCAGGGTATTCTTGTTTACCAGAGAGGAGATCCGCCGATCCGGTACAAGAATCAAGTTCGTTGGTTGACTTTTTTTATGACATTGGATGCCATTTTGTCACAGGAAAGATTAGCCTCTAGGATGGAACCCAGGTAGGTAATTTCTCTTTCCTTGTGACAATATTGTCACCCACTGTAACTGAGAAGCCGTCGGTCTTGCTGAGTTTGTTATTTGAACCTAAGAGAATGGACTCTGTTTTGCCCAGGTGTAATGATAGTTTGTTGTCGGCGAGCCATATGCAGATTTGCCTAGTTCCGAGCTGAGGATTTTTTCAACCTGTAACTTGTTCTCGTCAGAGACCAGCAGGGCTGAGTCGTCCGCAAACAGGAACAAGTTGCAGTCACAAGCTGACGACATGTCATTTGCATAAATTAGGAACAGTAGCGGTCCTAGTATGCTTCCTTGTGGAACACCACAGCTCACTGGGAGGGGGGTAGGGTACCGTTTACCTCCACCATCTGTTCTCTCCCCTCCAGGTAGGATTGTATCCAGCTCACTGATAGACTATCAAAACCAATTGCTTTTAGCTTGTAAATCAGAATGTAGAGCCATATGAAATCCGTTTTATTTTTTTCCAAATTCCATTATATTTTTTTCCAAATTCCGTTTTTTCCGTTTTAATATTTCAGAATTCTGTATTTTGCTTTGTACGCTCATTTTACCATCAGAAATAGTGTCTAATAAGTGGGAATGAATAAATGTACACAAATTAATAAGATATAACAGTCCATTTAATAGGGCTGTCTTAAATACTTCGAAGCTTCATTCATTTATTTCATTCGAATATGAAAATAAAATTCGATTAAAAGAAATAAAAATAAAAAGGTATATATATTTTTGCAAAATCAACTCTGCCTCTCTTTGTTAACTACAACAAGCAATGCCGTTTGTTATTTAAGATGAGGTCGGACTCTGCACTGACAGATTTGTGTTCATTGTGCTGCTTTTATGAAGCCTCAAATGACTGCTTACAATATTTCATGAAAGCAAAGTGTTTTGTTTGTCTAAGATTTAAAAAGGTTTAAACTTTACAGCACTGACAAAGTTGAACAAAGTGCTGTACAAGTCCCACAACATAAAAAAAAAAAAAAGTAAAAAAAAAAAAAAAAATTATAGTCGATTCCATTTGTATTGCTCAATTCCGCGATTCCGTCCGCGATTCCGTGATCGCGGATTCCATATGGCTCTATCAGAATGGTGTGATTGACAGTGTCGAAGGCCTTTTGTAGGTCCAGCATGACCATGCCGCAGTATTTGCCCGCGTCCACCTCTTGTTTGATGTGGTCGTTCAAATAGAGAAGGCATGTGTCAGTGGAGTGGGATGTTCTGAAGCCAGATTGGAATTCGTACATTAGATTTTTTTCCGCGAGGTACTTTTCGACCTGTTCGTATACTATTTTTTCCATGACTTTCGAGATGGATGTAAGGATAGAAACAGGGCGGTAGTTGCCTGGGTCTAATTTGCTGCGTTACTCTCGCAATTTTGAAGTCCTTGGGGACGTGTTTTATGGAGAGGTTTATTATGTGTGTGATGACTGGGGTGATGACGGCTGCTGAGGCGCTTGTTACACCGTCTGTTTTTGTGCTAGTTTTTATACGTTTTTGAATACGTTTCATGTCCCTTTTACACAGAAATGCGTTTTTTGGTGGATACGTTGTGGCCCCTACTGAAACGCTAAATTGTGTTTTCCGTTTTTGAGCAGCGCCAAAACTCGCCGACAACAGTCGTGTAGCCTTCACGGAGCCGTTGTTGCGAAAACGCCCATGCGCAGTAGATACCATCTGCGTGCCCTTCCGGTGACAACAGAGTGTGTGTGTGGGTGTGTGTGTGTTTGGGACAGAGCTCCGTGTCCCAAATAGCTGCAGCGACCATGTGTTGTCAAGTTATTGTTATAAGGACCCCAGTCCAAGCTACAACATTCTGCATTCCCTTAACAATTGTTTGTATTGAGCCGTATTGTATTGTACCCATTATGCAATATGTTAAATAAAGTTTACATCCGTTCATTCTGCTAGCATTAACGATTGGTTGAGCACTGCCACTGGCTAACATGAGGTAGCGTTAGCTATCAGACCCTGTTGGCTAGGGATGTCCCGATCACGTTTTTTGCCACCGATACCGATCACCGATCGTCGTGAGCCATATCGGCCGATACCGATCCGATACCGATCGTTTTTGATTAATTTTTTTTTTATATAAAATATATATATTATATAATTAGACTTGTACTTGTATTATCTGCGAGACATCGCCACCACGCAACAAGCTCCACTGTCTGTGTGTACTCGAGTAGCCTCCAGCTACTGCCAGGATTCTCCGGAGCTGCACCTGGACCATATACTCGAGTAGCCTCGAGCTACGGCAAGGATTCTCCTGCGCTGCAGATGGACCCTATTGATATAACGTTACTGTGCTTTGGTCATATCACATTCAACATGCCCTCAGCTCAAATACGCGTCGAATCAGTGTTATAAGACATTGATATCAGGAGCTATCTGTAGCTACTGCTAGCCGGATATATAACGTTAATATTTAGTATATTTTAGTTCAATGGGACATTTCGTTTTGAACAGTGAACTAACTGAGAGCTAACAGGTATCATACACGTCTCTACTAGACTATTGCTGGAGCATTTGTTGATATCAGGAGCTATCGGTAGCTAGCCGGCTAGATACCGTTCGGTTAGACAATGCCTCATCATGTATTAAACTAAAAGTGAATAGTTGACTGGGTCATTTTGTAACGTTAGCTCAGGGAGACGCCGTCCTCCCGTCCCACTAGACTAGACTAGACCCGTGTTTACATGCGTGCGGGAGGGGCTGGAGGGATGAGCAGACGCCGCACCACCCGGTGTCTGAGACAGAACTGAGACAGCGAGTGAGATCGGTTTTGACGATCGGTGAAAATAAAGCATTATCACCGATCACCGATCGCATATTTATACTGATTATCGGCCGATAACGATCGGTGGCCGATCGATCGGGGCATCCCTACTGTTGGCTCAAAGCTCCTCTTTCAACTTAACAAGCATTAAACAAAATGGCCCAGTCATCTATTCACCTTTGTTTAATACACACAGCGTTGTCTCTAATGTTATCTAACTACTGATAGCTCCCGATATCATCAGTTTGGTGCTGGCTAACTAGCGTGAGCTAACGTTAGCTTCTAGCCACAATGCTATACTGTTATAATGGCATAGTCCATTGACGTTAGCATGCAGCTAACAATGTAGCTACCGATCTTTTTTTAGACTAAACTATCCGCTCTTGGTGGTCACTTGTGTTGATGTTAGTTTTGTTTCATCAACAAATGACAGGCAGAACACACAGTGAATGTATCCGTTTTGTTTATTGCACTTTTATTAGGCTTTGCTGAAAAAGAATTGCTGCATTGGGTAAATAGGCAAGATGGTGGCGCCCATAGGCGCCCGCCTTGTTGACATTTCTTTGCAGGAAGTGTATTGGCACATTCAAGTTCTGATTGGTTGAAATTGCCTTCATGTTCCCCACCTACTGCCACCTACTGCTTTGGCAGTGTACTACATCACTGTGCTCAGGTGACAAAAACGAAAGTGTGACTGTGTCCTGCTACGTTGCGGCGAAAACTCATCTGACAATGAAACGAAAATGAAACGAAAGTCTAACCGCAGCAGTCTCTGAGGAATTTGGAGGGGATGCTGTCATGGCCAGTGGCCTTGTTCGGTTGGAGGGCGCTCAGTTTTTTGAGTACCTCATTTGTAGTTACCATTTCCAGTTTGAAGTCGTCTTTGTGGACACCTAGGTTCTTGTAGTAACTAATATCTATCACAAACCGATGCAAGTTCATGTTCAGGGATTTCCTAAATAGGCCAGTGGACCAGGGCCCTATTCCCCGTACCTGGTTCAACTAAGTCGATCAAAAGTCCCATTATCCAGATTCAATTAACGGGATGTTTGAATCCAGGCTTTCCCTGTTCCTCGAATGCTGATTCAGTCTCGTTAATTCGAACCAGACTTGATACTCAGGATAATTGCGCGCGGCCGCCTCACCTGAAAAGACAGCAGATGTCGATCGCAGAAATCCTGATTTTCTAACGGCATTGATTGATTGATTGATTTAAAACTGTAACAGATTGCAGAATGGGTACAATACAGTACGGCTCAATAGCCTCGCCGACAAGTTAAATGCATAATCTATAGGCTAATTTTAATAACGTGTCAGAGAGGGAGTTGGAGGCTATATACAGTTTCACTATTAATCAGGTTTTAATCTGTTTCGGACATAATCCATACATGCATTGAATTGATTAACCTTTGTTTTATACCAGTCATGTTCATCACCCTCTTGTTCATCATCAGATAACAGTGCTTGAACAGATAAATGCATGTTCTCAAATTCATTCTACAAAACGTCAAAGGCTTGCAATTGCTCATTCATTTTATCAAGTCATGTTAGGGCTGGGCGATATGACAAAACGTTATCGCGATAAAATTATAAAATTATTTTCATATAACTATATCGATAATTATCGTCGATATAATGTCTGTCAAGTTTAATTAACTTTTTATGCCCGGCGCCGATGGACGGGCTATTAATAGACTTGTTTTTCTGCTGTGAATGTCTCGAGTTGATGTCGTCACCAGTCCGCGCACGTTAGCAGTTAGCCAGAGCGAGCAGTACTGTGTATCCCATGACAATGTACTAGTAAATATCCCTAAAATACTCTGTTCCGCCACAATACATTGCAACGGCGTCCACCGTATACCACACACTACTATAACCGTGGCATCAGAATTCACGCCACACACATACTCGGCACGTAAATATATAAAAACAGCGCCGTGCAAGCTAGTTATCCTAGCCAGCTTCGTTTCCAAGCGATGTATTCCATGACAATGTACTAGTAAATATCCCTAAAATACTCTGTTCCGCCACAATACATTGCAACGGCGTCCACCGTATACCACACACTACTATAACCGTGGCATCAGAATTCACGCCACACACATACTCGCCACGTAAATATATTAAATAGCGCCGTGCAAGCTAAGTATCCTAGCAGCCTTGAGTCCTGTGCTGTAGTGCGTAAGGACGTCATCACGTAACGTTGGTTGTTGTTAGTGAGTGTGCTGAGCCGAGGCTGAATGGAGCCAAACTTGGAAAATCGATATCGAAACTTTGCGACCACGTTTCATGTTTATTTCGAGGAAATAATTTATCGCGATATTTATCGTTATCGTTTTATCGCCCAGCCCTAAGTCATGTCATCAAATTCGTAAAACAGCGCATCTCATCAGACATTTTAAACCCAGTTACAATATCACAATAACGTATGAGTGACAGTGATGCAATTCAACAATCCACAGATTCAGATTCCTCGTAATTCATATCCACAATCCACGCATATAAAGACGCTTCAATTTATGCTTGAATTAAACACAATTCGGGCGCTCCGCCGCAGATACATCCACAGCGAAGAATATGAAACTAATCAGAGCCAAATGCCCGATAGGTTTCATTCATTAAAAATATCCCAGCGGGATTCACATTTGCAATGCTCCGCATTATTAAAATAACTACATAGTGTGTGTCGCGATAGCGAGCACCGTATCCGTCTAACTATGACATGCATTATTTAGGACAAAGTAAATTCATAGGCTGAATATGATTTATATTATTTTACATTATAAAAGCCCCCTCTAGAAGAACGAAGCACAAAAACATAATTCAGAATGGTATAATGGGATCTAGACTGTGAGAATTATTTCAGGAAGGGAGCTGCATTTCTTTGTGAGGGCGTGGCCATGCAGGTTATCGAGCTAACTGAACTAAACCCTGCGCTGGAGCAGGTTCAAACTTTCTCATATGTTGCCATAGCGATTTAGAAAATCGCGCGTCGGGGAACAGAAAGGTCTGGCTTAAGTCAAGTTATCCTGAAAATTATCCGGCTAACTCAGTTAGCCAGGTACGAGGAACAGGGCCACCAGTAAGAGTTAAAATGGCGCACCGATTGTTGTCGCTAGCTTGACACAGGTCTTTGTTAAGAAGCTTGCGTTACAATCTCTGATTGATTGATTGATTGAAATTTGTATTAACAGATTGAAGAATGGGTACAATACAGTACGGCTCAATACACACAATTGTTAAGGGGATGCAGACCAGAGAAAGACTTTCGTCTTGTTTACATCAGGGTCCCCCATTTCTCTCTCGGAAGATTCAAGCATTTTGATTCCATCTTCCAATCAAAATTGATAAAGTAAGCGACGATAGACATTTATGATACGTAAATTAACATAAGTACATAAGTTAACTATCCTATATATCTGTGATCGGTACTTAACTACCCTAACAGTTACATGTCTGTGGTCAGTACATATAACGAAAGGTTATCCTATAACCTAGTTCAGTGGTTCCCAAACTGTGGTGCACGCACCCCTTGTGGTGCGCGAGCACCCTCTAGGTGGTGCGTGACATGAAAAGGCTAATGGTGGTAAATAATATATATATATATTTTCTTTTACAATAAAATTTCATAAAAATCTTAGTCAAACCTTTAGTATTATGTAGGGGTGGACGGTATAAACGGTATACGGTATAAACGGTATGAATTTGCTCTACGGTATGGATTTTGACTATACCGTGTAACCGGTAGGGCAGCTCTAAAATAGCAATGACGTCGTGTAACCACAGCGCGACTATTTCACTTGCATTTGCCCCTAAAAATAGATAGAATTAGTCATAGATAATAGATATGTGCGAACTGGAAAAAGTTATTTAGGAGGCTTCGCGCAGTGGGCGTGCCAGCCCCTACCGCACGCATGTAAACACGGGTCTAGTAGTCTAGTGGGAGGACGGCGGCGTCTCCCTGAGCTAACGTTAGCTTAGCTACCGTTACAAAATGACCCAGTCAACTATTCACTTTTAGTTTAATACATGATGAGGCATTGTCGAACCGAACGGTATCTAGTCGGCCAGCTACCGATGGCTCCTGACATCAACAAACGCTCCACAAAGTCTAGTAGAGACGTGTATGCTACCTGTTAGCTCACGTTAGCGCAAGTTAGTTCACCGTTCAAAACGAAATGTCCCATTGAACTAAATAATTCACTGAGGCGTTGTATTAACGTTATATATCCGGCTAGCAGTAGCTACAGATAGCTCCTGATATCAATGTCTTATAACACTGATTCGATGCGTATTCGAGCTGAGGGCTTGCTGAGCACAGTTAAGTAACGTTATGCCAATAGGGTCCAGGTGCAGCTCCGGAGAATCCTGGCCGTAGCTGGAGGCTACTAGAGTACACACAGACAGTGGAGCTTGTTGCGTGGTGGCGATGTCTCGCAGATAATACAAGTACAAGTCTAATTATATAATATATATATTTTATATAAAAAAAAAAAATTATATAAAATAAAATAAAAAAAAATTTTAATCAAAAACGATGATACCGTGATATATACCGTTACCGTCTATGCTTCAAATTATACCGTGATATACATTTTAGACCATACCGTCCACCCATTATGGATATTAAACATGCTGGCAGAGTACATGCATCCATGTTGTCGTGAACATTTTAATTAAATAAAGAAATTCCCTATCCATAGTCGCCGTGGGAAGAGATAAAATAAAAAGTTTAATCTGTGCACGGAGACCAGCAACAATTTTTTTCTAACAGAAACCCATTGGGGGGTGCGTCAGCTAGGTCGGGAGGTGACAGGGGGTGCACGGCCAAAAAGGTTTGGGAACCGCTGACCTAGGGCTGGGCGATATGGCAAAAAATCATATCGCGATAACGATATGATAATGTTATCATATTTCTCTATCGATAATTATCGAAGTTGTTATAAGTAAAACATTTTTTTCTTTTCTTTTTTAAACAACAGATGTATGTTTATTTTGCAGCAATTCTTTGTCGTTGCCGCCATCTTTAGTGTTACATCCCCTCACACTCCAGTTCTCAGGCTGCAGCTGGTTTAAAAGCGAAAGTAAACCGGCTTCTCTGCTGGCTGTGGCTCCAGGGGAGTTGAACAGTTCTGGCTCTGCTATAGTTTATTTTCGATCTTTTGGCGCTTTTTTGGTGCACCGTGACTTGTGACTGGAGTCTAGCTCTGCTAGCACACATAGCCTACTGTGTACAGACGGTTTCAAACTGTATTTTAAATTAGAAAGCAAACAAAATAAATGGACAAGAGAAAAATAAATCTCAATTTGGTCAGTATTGTCATTTGGACAAGCAAAGCCATTACTTTAAGTTGCAGGCAAGAAAGACAAGTCTGTCCACTGTCTCTGGTTTTAAAACTGCCCTGTTGCAGGTCACAAAAAAATATATAAAAAAAAAGCGATTTTTCGATTTTTTTTTCTTCAATATTCTATATCGATTATTAAAATATATCGCGATATTTATCGTTATATCGCCCAGCCCTACGCTGACCTAGTTATATGAATACTGGCTGAGCGTCTCGCTCTGCCTACTGAGATATATCATTATCTCCTAGCTAGCGCTGACCTTCGAAGCTTTTTTTGGCAATCGAAGCTTCGGGGCCGAGCTTCGATTTTAATTCGAAGCTTCGAAAGAAAAAAAAAGAAAAAAATGTAATTATAATATATATTTTTTATTTTTATTTTTTATTTTTTTTATCTTATGTTGTGGGACTTGTACAGCACTTTGGTAAACTTTGTTGTTTTTAAATGTGCTCTATAAATAAAGTGGATAATTATATCAGACAATGCACCTACAAAAGCAGATGATTACAATTAAATTAGCCAACTTGGTAACACATTAGTCATAGCAGCATAGGCATAGCCTTATTAATGTTTTCCCTTGGAGATGCATTAAAAAAAAAAAAAAAAATCTTTATTTACCAGGGAGGAGGGGAGTCCCGTCCTAACGAAGCGGGGGGGAGGCAGTCAACTCCACCAAAGTGCGAAAAAAGGGGAACAGGCACCCCCGAATGCACAGCGCAAGCGGGACCACGTGTGACACATCACCCCGCGGTCCACACCCACACACTCCTGCTAGCCCACCTAATGGCAGGATGCAGGAGAGGTCCCGGACCATGAGGTAAAACCTAACGAAAGGACTCGGGAAGGACCAGGAGGCCCCAGCACAGATGTCCTCCAACGAGGCCCCCCTTAACAGGGCAGCAGAGGCCGCCACACCACGAGTGGAGTGCGCCCTAGCGCCCCCGGGGGGAACCTGTCCAGCCAACGTGTAGCAAAGGGCAATGCCCTCGCACAACCAATGTGACAGGCGCTGCTTGGACAGTGCCTCACCCGCGCGATGGCCACCGTAACAAACAAACAGTTGATCGGAAGCCCTGAGATCCTGCGTGCGACTAAGGTAAACCCCCAGTAGTGTTGTCACGATACTGGAATTTCGACTTCGATACGATACCTTGAAAAGTATCGATACTTCGATACCATTTCGATACCCAAAAAAAAAAAAATATATATATATATATATATATATATTTTTTTTTTTATTTTTTTTTTTATTTTTTTTACAAATTTAGCTTTTGTTGCTGGTTGATTCTCCTCAGCTTCGAGTCTGGTACTATAAGAGAAGATAAATATAACACTTTTAAAACCCTTTGTTTATCTTTAGATCACACATTTAAAAATAACTGTTCATCTCACTTCAATCATTTTTATTGCAAATGCAGAACATGGTATTTTCTCAAGCAGACAGATGTAAACACTGTAATCTGTGTTGCATGTACCTCACAAACTGAACAGTTAGTAACAGTTTTTATTTAAAGATAACGAGAGCAAGCGAGAGAGAGAGAGAGAGAGAGAGGTAGATAGAGAGAGAGAGAGAGGTAGCGGTAGATAGAGAGAGAGAGAGAGAGGTAGCGGTAGATGGAGAGAGACAGAGAGAGAGAGGCTATGCTCGGAGCATTTTAGTAATGTTACATTTTCAACAAGATTGCTGCTATTTAAACACTTGGTGGAAACGGGGTAACGTTAACCTTATGTCGACTGTAGTATTGTATGACCTCGACATAACGTTTACACGTTAACGTTACTCCGTTTCCATGCAGTATTTATAACGGTGGCCAGCTAAGCTAAGGGAGCTAACTGCTAGCATTAAGCTAACGGAGGAACGACAGCTAAAGTGCACTTTCTTCAACCTCGAACCTAAATTCCTTAGCAACCCGTGTTACCAAGTAAACAAATCATGGAACGATAGCCTAGTACTACTAACGTTAGCTCCCAGAACGATAGCCAGTTAGCCCGCACCAGCCTAGTACTACTAACATTAGCTCCCAGAACGATAGCCAGTTAGCCCGCACCAGCCTAGTACTACTAACGTTAGCTGCCAGAACGATAGCCAGTTAGCCCGCACCAGCCTAGTACTACTAACGTTAGCTCCCAGAACGATAGCCACGACAGCTAACGTTAGCTAATAATAGCGTTGTTTACAAACTGAAGACAGGGCTGCGCTGCCCGGCTGTGAGAGGGAGGAGGCTGCACTGCAGCAGCTTGTGTCTGTTGCTCTGAGCGAGGAGGAGGAGGAGGCGGAAGGGCGCTCTGGCAGCGCGTCTGTCTGTCAACAACTTGCGGGAGCAAGCCAGCTGGTACCGATACTGCAGAAAGTATCGGTACTTCGGGAAATGAGTATCGAAGCCGTTTTAAATATTCAGTATCGATATGTATCGATACTTCGATATTTTTGACAACACTAACCCCCAGACAGGACACGACAGGTGAAGGCTCACCTCCAACCCACTAGCGTGAGGAGGAGGGCGAAACGCCTAATAAACTAATGAATATAACCAAATAGCATTAACTGTTTATGTTCTTATACAATAGCATTAACTATTTATGTTTATAACTAAATAGTTATGAATCTGAAACCTGGCTTACATAAAGCAAGTGCTTCGAGAGGCACAAAAAAACAAAATGTGTGCCATCATACCCCCCACACTAGACCACCACCAGTTTGCTTATCGTGGAAACGGATCCACAGATGATGCCACATCCACAGTACTCCATAGCACCCTCACTCACCTGGAAAACAAGAATACTTATGCCAAATTGCTGTTTGTTGTCTACAGTTCGGCATTTAACACAATAATCCCCTCCAAACTGGTCATCAAACTCACCAACCTAGGCTTCACCCCTGAGCTGTGCACCCTCATCCTGGACTTCTGACCCGGAGCACTGGAGCTCCTCAGGGCTGTGTCCTGAGCCCCCTCCTGTACTCCCTGTACACTTACGACTGCGTATCTTCACACCACTCAAACCTGGTGGTCAAGTTTGCCGACGATACAACCGTGGTGGGCTTGATCACCCATGGGGACGAGTCGGCTTACAGGAGGGAGGTCGACAACCTGGCACAGTGGAGCGAGGATAACAACCTCTCGCTCAACATCGCCAAAACCAAAGAGCTGGTGGTGGACTTCAGGAGGGGGAGGAAGACGGAGTTGGCCCCCATCACAATTGGAGGTGCTGCTGTGGAGAGAGTGGGCCAGTTCAGGTTCCTTCGGAGTCAACATCACCGAGGACCTGAAATGGGACACCCATGCGGATCTGGTGGTGAAGAAGGCCCAACAACGCCTCTTCCACCTGAGAAGACTTAAAAAGTTTGACATGGGGCATAGCATCCTGCATGCATTCTACAGGGGCACCACAGAGAGTGTCCTTACCGGCTGCATCACAGCTTGGTACGGGAACTGTACTGCTCACAGCCGCAGAGCAATACAGAGAGTTGTTAAGACAGCTCAGAAAATCTGCGACTGTGAGCTCCCCTGCATACAGGACATCTATAACAACCGGAAGATCATTAAAGACCCCAGCCATCCCAACAACGGCTTGATCCAACTGCTGCCTTCTCATAGGCGTTACCACAGCCTCAGAGCCAGGTCCAGCAGGCTCAAGGACTCCTACTACCATCAAGCCATCAGACTCACTAACACTATCTAATCATTCAGATTTTATTGTATGTATTTATGTATTTATATTTTAAGTACTTTATGTTGATTTTATTCTACTGTTGCACTTTTTATATTAACCACTCTCAGCACTGTCACTTTTTCATACATTATTATTATTATGCTGGTTTTCACCGTGTTTTTGTGTATTGTATTGTTCTATTGTGTATTTTATTGCCATGCTGTAGGTCGAGGGGGCAAGGCCCAAGAATCTTGCTCTTTTTTGTATAAGAAATATGACAAAGATGCAACAATAAAGCTGAATCTGAATCAGTCACCTCATGCTATGTGTCCAATGGAGAATGAACAGTCACCTCATGCTATGTGTCCAGTGGAGAGTCACCTCATACTATGTGTCCAGTGGAGAATGGAGAACGGTCACCTCTGTAATTTCACTGTAAGGCAGGGTTAATCAGAAGGTCTTAAAGTATACATCTATACATTGCCTTAGACTGCCAGTTTGTAAACTGGCTATAATAATGAATAATAATAATGAATTGGATTTATATAGCGCTCTTCATGACACCCCAGTGACCCCAGAGCACTTACAGAGTCCATTATTCATTCATACACAGTCATACCGGTTCATTCATTTGAATGTTTCTGTCTCTCTGTTCCCCAGATCCACCCCCTGTCCTGCTGCCCGGCAACCAATAGAGACATGGAGGAATTGAGACGTCATTCATGTGACCAGTGTGGGAAGAGCTTCAAGACAAAGGGAGAGCTTAAACTACACCACATGGTACACACAGGAGAGAAACCTTACTGCTGTGACCAGTGTGGGAAGAGCTTCAAGACAAAGGCAGAACTTAAAAGTCATCACATGGTACACACAGGAGAGAAACCTTACTGCTGTGACCAGTGTGGGAAGAGCTTCAAGACGATGGGAGAACTTAAAAGACACCACATGGTACACACAGCAGAGAAACCTTACTTCTGTGACCAGTGTGGGAAGAGCTTCAAGAGGATGCGAGAACTTAAAAGTCATCACATGGTACACACAGGAGAGAAACCTTACTGCTGTGACCAGTGTGATATGAACTTCAAGACAAAGGCAGATCTTAAACAACACCATGTGGTACACACAGGAGAGAAACCTTACTGCTGTGACCAGTGTGATATGAGCTTCAAGAGAAAGTCACAACTTAAAAGACACCACATAGTACACACAGGAGAGAAACCTTACTGCTGTGACCAGTGTGAGAAGAGCTTCAAGACAAAGGCAGAACTTAAAAGACACCACATGGTACACACAGGAGAGAAACCTTACTGCTGTGACCAGTGTTGGAACAGCTTCAAGACAAAGGCAGAACTTAAAAGTCATCACATGGTACACACAGGAGAGAAACCTTACTGCTGTGACCAGTGTGGGAGTAGCTTCAAGAAGAAGGCAGAACTTAAAAGTCATCACATGGTACACACAAGAGAGAAACCTTACTGCTGTGACCAGTGTGGGAAGAGCTTCAAGACGATGAGAGAACTTAAAAGGCATCACATGGTACACACAGGAGAGAAACCTTACTGCTGTGACCAGTGTGATAAGAGCTTCAAGAGGATGGGAGATCTTAAACAACACCACATGGTACACACAGGAGAGAAACCTTACTGCTGTGACCAGTGTGGGGAGAGCTTCAAGACAAAGGCAGAACTTAAAAGACACCACATGGTACACACAGGAGAGAAACCTTACTGCTGTGACCAGTGTGGGAAGAGCTTCAAGACGATGGGAGAACTTAAAAGTCATCACATGGTACACACAGGAGAGAAACCTTACTGCTGTGACCAGTGTGGGAAGAGCTTCAAGACAAAGGCAGAACTTAAACAACACCACATGGTACACACAGGAGAGAAAGTACACACAGGAGAGAAACCTTACTGCTGTGACCAGTGTGGGAGTAGCTTCAAGACGATGAGCGAACTTAAAAGTCATCACATGGTACACACAGGAGAGACGCCTTACTGCTGTGACCAGTGTGGGGAGAGCTTCAAGACAAAGGCATATCTTAAAAGGCATCACATGGTACACACAGGAGAGAAACCTTACTGCTGTGACCAGTGTGATATGAACTTCAAGACAAAGGCATATCTTAAAAGTCACCACATGGTACACACAGGAGCGAAACCTTACTGCTGTGACCAGTGTGGGAAGAGCTTCAAGACGATGGGAGAACTTAAAAGACACCACATGGTACACACAGCAGAGAAACCTTACTTCTGTGACCAGTGTGGGAAGAGCTTCAAGAGGATGCGAGAACTTAAAAAACACTACAGACGGCAGAGGACACCATGCAAGATGCCAACCTACTTATCAAGAGCAGTTAGGGGTTATGTGTCTAGCTCAAAGACACTTCGACACACTGCCCATGACGAGCTGGAATCTAACCGGGAACCTTCTGATTACCAGACGACTGCTCTCCCTCCTGAACCACTGTTTATGCAGGTAGTTATATCACTGTAATGATGTGTTTCTATGTAAATCAAGATCCGTGGTCTGAGGTATTAAGAATAGAAATCGGAATACTAATATTGAAATTAATATCCGAATGATTAGGAGACAATTCCTGAAGTTCAATAAGTTTGTTTATTATACTTAGGGCTGAACGATTAATTATAATATGGATTAGGGCTGAACGATTAATACATTTTAAATTGAAATCGCGATTTGAAATTACGCGATTAGCAAATCGCAAAGCCTGCTATTTGGGATACGTTATACAGCGAGTCTGATTCAAGGTTTTTTCTTGCTTGTCAGTCATGCTTACCAATCAGAAGTAGCCCAAGGTAGCTACGTATACGCCCAACAACAACAGCCCGTGAAACGTGTGTGAAGACGTTACAGCTAGGGATGCATGATATTGATTTTTTTTGACACCGATATCGATAACTTTATGCTCCTCTAACCGATATCGATAACCGATATTTATTGTATTATAATTTTTTTTTAAATGTGTATATATATATATATATTTTTTTTATCAACATTTTTTTTTTTTTTTTTTTAGTATTTATAAGCTCCAACGTCATCGGTACTGCTATCGGTACTCGAGAAATTATGGAGTTTTTTTTTTGAGGAATTTAAACGTCGCAAACTAATCTTGTTGGCCGTTTTCTATCTCTCCTCCCTCGGTCTCTCTCTGCCTGCGCGAGCGGGCTGTGCTCTTACACACACTCACTCACTCACTCGGACAGCTCTGCTCTCGACAGCACCCGTGTGTGTGTGAGTGAGTGTGTGTAAGAGCACAGCCGGCTCGCGCAGGCAGAGAGAGACCGAGGGAGGAGAGATAGAAAACGGCCAACAAGATTAGTTTGCAACGTTTAAATTCCTCAAAAAAAGTCTGGGTCTATTTTACTAAGGTCGATGCTGACAACGCTCGTTGCCACAAGTGCAACAAGACATTTGCCAGTAATGTATAAGCGCTGGTACTTGTCAATGTGGCTGGCGGGGAGCAGCTAACGTTATAGCTCAGAGTAGAATAATGGCAGACAATCCGGAGGTAAATAAACGAACGAGAGCTTCTGATTGGTGGTAAGAAGAAGAGGTGGGTGCAAGCGGAGGGACGTAATTGGCAGATCGACTGTCTGTCTCCGAATGTAACGTGACTACGTCACAGCCAAGAAAGGGAGCGCTGGATTTGTGTAAAACTCCCTGTTCCTAAACCACACGCTGTCAGTCATACCACAGTACTGGCAAAACGGGAGGAGGCTATAATAAAAACAAGCGCCCTTCATCCAAATCGGAACGGATTTCTTTTAACCAAAAAATGTATTATATATTATCGGAGCTATTAATAACGTTATCGGGTTTATCGGGATGACGTCATAATTGCTGATATCGGCCCGATAATTATCGTGCATCCCTAGTTACAGCAGGGCTCCAGAGTGTGCCTATTTGGTCGTATTTTCTATGTGCAGTGAAAACTCCAATGCGTCTAACAAGCTTTGCATTCTCGTCATTCCTGATGCCCACGTCGGGGGAAAATAACATTAGCCGCAGCGCTAATTAAGCTAAGCTTGCTAACCCTGCTCACAGACAGAAAACAGCGGAGTTTCAATAGTAGGGAATAGAGATGGGCGTGAGTAATCGATTACTCGCGGCTATGCGAATACTCGCAGCTATGAGAACTTGAACCAGCTTGTGAGGATTCATTGTAGCCAGCTAGCGTTGATGCTATTCAATGCTATCAACATTAGCTAACCAACTAACGTTAATGCCATTCAGAATGTATAACATAGCTACAACACACAATAACGTTAATACAATTACATGCATCATTGTTTACAATGAACGGGTGGGGCTAGTGACCGAAAGGACTGGACACAGGGACAAGTTAAACATCAATTAATTTAATACAACAGGTAGTTTCGATCTGCAAAGTCTAAAACACCGGAAAATACATTTATTTTGTACAGTAATTCACAATCACTCGAGTATAGCATGCAATCAATATCTGGATTTTTCTTACAAATGCCCATCCCTAGCAGAGCATGTGAGCGGAGCGGCGCGGACGAGAAATCCGCTCTTCGCTCTAGACGGCTTGTTCTGCTCCGCTAATCGCTCATGTTGATCCCGCCGCTCAGCGCTCCGCCCCGCTCACCTTCATTTACGAATCAAGCGCTCCCCGCTCTACATCGCTCCACAGCTCGCTCTGCAGATTTTTTTTCTTTTTGGAGCATGATGTAAATTAGCTTGATTTGACCAAACTACAACAGTCTACACCCCCTGGGCCCCTTAACAATTGTTTGTATTGAGCCGTATTGTAATTGTACCCATTCTGCAATGTTAAATAACGTGATATCCATTCAACTAGCTCTACTAAGCGATGGTAGCTAGCCTAGCCACAATGCTATGGTCGCTGCCATTCACGTTAGCATGTAAGCTAACAACAACAATTGCGGAATATACTTTGGTCTAGCAGGATGTGAGTGACGGTTCACCCTTCTCATTGGCAGCCCATTCACGTTAGCATGTAAGCTAACAACAACAACAATGGCGGAATATACTTTGGTCTAGCAGGATGTGAGTGACGGTTCACCCTTCTCATTGGTTGAAAATGGCCTTCATGTTTGTACATCGCCACCTGTTGCTTTGGCATTGTACTACATGTATATTACATCAGTGTTAAACCACTGTGAGCGGCCCGGAGCGGATTGGAGCGGAGGAGAACTCTCGCTCCGGAAGTCGCGCCGACCCATTTTAAAACCCACTCCGTCGCTCACGTCAAAACTGCCCGCGCCGCTCTCGCGCCACGCCGCTCACATGCCCTGATCCCTAGAAGGGAAAGGAGGCCGGGGGTGGGCGGGGCTGAGCCTGTCTCTCTCCCCCACCCTCCCTCTCTCTACTGTACGTTCAATTATCATTTAAGTAGTAAAACCTTACACTATAAAAACGAACTGGATAGTTGATGATAATAAACATTTTACTTCATTAGCTGAAATATTCTAAAATCATTAAGTCTACTATAAGCCATTCTTCCTTTATCTGTCTGTGTGTGTGTGTGTGTGCAAATTGAATTGCAATCTGTCCGAAAAATCGCTATTAGATAGTTCCCCAAAATTGTGCAGCCTTAATATGGATCCATACAGTTTGTGCAGTAAAAATGCTCTTTCATTAGTAATAGTGGGGAAGAAGGGAGGAGAGGATAAAGAGCAGAGGATAGAAGAGACCGTAACACGGTAATGTTTTATATCTCTCACAGACAGTCATATTACTTGATACATATTTAACATGTAAATTCTGACATGTAAGTTCTCATGATGCATATACTGTGTCTCGTCTATGTCCATATTAGTCCATAAGGTACATCTCCCATTGCTGTTTATATATCATAGGCCGTTTACATTAGTGTCAGAAGCAGATACTGAGCAGAGACAGGAGTCCATTTATGGCTATAGAGTGACTGAGAACATAGTGTACAGAATATGTTCATGTAAGGATGTGTGAATAATCTTTCCTCCTTACAATCACATTGTAGGAGTCATACGGCAGGTCCATATCATATAAACATCAGTAGCTATTCTCTATATTTACTAACTGCAATTACATTTTCTATCATCTATATTTACAAACCGGTAACATGACTATTCTTTATATTTACTAACTGAGGTAAAATCTGACTAGTCTCTATATTTACTAACTGAAGTTAAATCTGACTATTCTCTATATTTACTAACTGAAGTTAAATCTGACTATTCTCTATATTTACTAACTGAAGTTAAATCTGACTTCTCTAGTATATATAGAGGTTGAGTAGTTTCCTGTGATATATCACATACACACTCCAAGTGAGTTAGATTATCTTCACAACCGCAAATATACCCTACCTGCAGTATTTTAGCCTGTTATCACCCTCAGTACCTGCAGTATTTTAGCCTGGTATCACCCTCAGTACCTGCAGTATTTTAGCCTGGTATCACCCTCAGTACCTGCAGTATTTTAGCCTGGTATCACCCTCAGTACCTGCAGTATTTTAGCCTGCTATCACCCTCAGTACCTGCAGTATTTTAACCTGGTACTACACTCAGTACCTGCAGTATTTTAGCCTGGTATCACCCTCAGTACCTGCAGTATTTTAGCCTGGTATCACCCTCAGTACCTGCAGTATTTTAGCCTGGTATCACCTTCAGTACCGGCATCAGTATCTGTGTATCCACATCAGTATGCATGGGATGTATGAATCTGGGATATGACCCTATAACGTACTGAATCGTCTAAACATGCACTCTTTAACTCTTCACAGTGTGAAAGTGCGGTGAAGACTGAAGCTTCACTTAAAGAGGAAGGGTTGGAACATGAAGATCTGCAACGTGAACAATCCATGGATCTAGACTCCACCTCAAAACTACCAGCGGCGTCTGCCTCCTCTGACATAGAGGTGTTTGACTCTTTCAACAGTTTCCTAAAGGCGAAAGACATAAATTATGCACACTGTGCCATTTTTTCTGCCCCAGAGGAGGACAGCGACATTCAGACCAGGGATCAGAACCCGAGGCCACAAATGACACCTTCATGTGAAGTTGAGTCTGACCCTGAATGTGATGGGACCTAAGTACATCTGAAACTGAACACAGTTCTGATTACTCAACATCTTGATTAATTTCCAAAAAGCTTCCGAAGATCTCCCTCCAAGTCAGATTGTAAGGATGAAGAAGGCGAGGACACGTCAGACATAGCCTATCGCAGAGTCCTCCTTTACCCGAGTCTGACTCTGAGAGCAGGGGAGGAAATTAGGCCATTTTACTCGCCAAATGCGAGTATTTTTTATGTTTGGCGAGTGATTCATGAAGACCACTAGCCACACTGGCGAGTAAAGAAAACTAAACGAAAAAGGATCGGTTCATATTGCGATACTCTTATTTTGAAAATCCGGCGAGTCGTATCCGCCCAGTAGTGTGAAACGCTGTGTAGCTCTGTACAGCAGAGCAGGGCTACAGAGCGCCTATTTTGCGACCCGATATGAGTCTGTGCAGTTTTTTTCCCGCAACGGGTCAAATGCATCTTAACATGCTTTGCATCGTCGCCATTCCTTTATGCCCATGTCGCGTTAAATACCTAAATTAACGTTACGTTAGCTGCTTACGCTAACTAAGCTAAGCAGCTAACCCTGAGAGAACAGGAGAGGGGAAGGAGGAGGAGGGGGAGCAGACTCTTTCTGTGTGGGGACTGGGGGAGGGGCAATGTGTGTGTGTGTGTTTGAAAATACCAGATAAAGTCAGGAGTGTTATATTGATAGTATTTACTGAGGATAGACAGATAATGTTGATATGTATTCATGATCATCATGCAACATAAAACAATTGTAGGAACAGTTTGGGAGAGGAAGGGGGAAAATTAACACTCACCATGCCCCGCTCAATCCAGTATTTAGTCCAGTCCATTCCAGCATCTCTTGTCCAGCCCAACCCAGTCCAGTGCAACCCAGCACAGCCCAACCCAGCCTAACCCAGTCCAGCCCAGCATATTTCACTGCCCAACCCAGTCCAGTGCAACCCAGCACAGCCCAACCCAGTCCAGCCCAGCATCTTTCACTGCCCAACCCAGTCCAATCTAGACGAGCCCAACTTTCCCTCTCCAGCCCAGCATCTTTCACTGCCCAGTTCAGCCCAACCCAGTCCAGAATAGTTCCCTCTTTCATGTTAATATGTTTTATGCTAATATTGTGAAGAGTAGAGACACTGTTATTAATGTTTTATGCTAATAAATATTTTAAAGAGTAGAGACACAGTGTGATTATTACTGTGATTGAAAATCTATTTAGACAAAGACATACAAAGAAGTAATTATCACAATTAGAGATTTATTTTTGGCTGGTAAAAAAAACCATCTACTCGCCAGTTGACTGGTAAGCCAAAAAGTTAGTTTCCTCCCCTGTCTGAGAGTGATGATGGCGATTTTGCAAAGAATGTACGCAAGTGCGAAGAGAGGAGACTTCCAACCACAACCGAAAGCAAGGACACTTCTGATGAGTCCGATTGTATGATAACAAACGGACAATCTGCTGAATCCAAAACGTCCATTCAGCGCAGGTCACCAACTTCAAGTGGCAAATGCATGGCGACTTCTGAATCTGACTCAGAACCTGAGCAGTACAGTGAGAACACATAGGCTGAAGAGGAAACTGACCTACACTGCACCAGATGGAGTTCTTCTAGAAAACATTTCTCAGAGTTCAGAAAAGGCACATCATCCTCCAGAGAAGGTTTGGCCTCTTCAAGAGAAGGTTTGGCCTCTTCAACAGAAGGTTTGGCCTCTTCAACAGAAGGTTTGGCCTCTTCAAGAGAAGGCCCCTCCACTTCCAGACTTGCTCCCATCACCTCAAGGTATTCTTTTCAGCGACTGTTCCACCCGGTACGGTACCGGACCGCAGATGACATCACGTCATAAATCAATCTGTCTCTAGACTGTATGACATAATGTCGAGTTTTTTTTTCTTCAAATGTATCCAAGAGTAAACATCCTAACCATGTCACAACAGTAGTCATAGTGAATATTTTCAGCAATACGTTTGTTTACCAATAGGTTACAGTGTTATTAGTGAGGTCAGCCATTTTGAATCGCAGAGTGATGATGCTTTGTAGTCCTATGAGCACAGGGCATCTAGAGCTCTCAATGAGCGTTGAAATTTCGAAAAACTACAGTACCCAGGAAATGACTTGTGTATGAATTTTTTTTATTTCTTGGGTTACTATATCACAAAACTGAACGTTATTGGCATATATTGGAGCGCAGTTAGTGTGTACCTTCTGTGAACATTTAGCAACAATCCGCGCTGAACGGATTCAAAATGGCGGACCTGTCGCAAAAATAAAAAGCTGACTGTATTTACAGTAGATTTCATTCCCGGTTTTTCATGCACGCCTGGTGATACTAAATCCAAATTGAACTCTGCCATTGGAAAGAGTAGATTTGGCCCGATCCATAGATGTGCAAGTTGGCTATAATAAGGTAATTTATAGGCCTCATATTCTATATTCTATAATAATATTTCAAATAGCATGGGTCCGGATGGCAGAATTCAGTACTGTATCTTCAAAACCTTCTGTTTAATCATCTTCCCTTTATTAATTTCCTTCAATATTTTGTGTATGTACTTCCCCTGGAAGCTGCCTCCGAACGGACCAAACTTTTCCCGAATCCTGTGGGCAAACAAGCTAGAACGTCCCGGTCATGTAGTAAATTCTTCAGGCAAAGCCGTTGCAGTGGCTTAAAGGAAAACTCCAACATTTTGCGAAATTAGCTTATTTAACATCTTCCCTGGAGTTAGACAAGAAGATACATACCTTTTTTGTCTCTGTGCATGCATTAGGCTTAGGGAACAGCCGCTCTGTTAGCGTAGCTTAGCGTCATTCACTGGAAGTGGGGCAGAGTTGTAGCCTGACGTTCCCTACAGTGCCCTACAGTCACAAAATACACTCCAAATACAACTCAAACGTTCCTGTAAACATGTTGTGACCTGTGTATTTACCACGTGAAGAAATAAAAAATAATTGAATTAGACAATTATGTTTTCTAAGCAAATATAGTCGGAATTTTTTTTTGCCCAACAACTCCTCTCTGGGCGCAGTCAGTGATTTCTACGTGAAGCCGTGTTTGTTGACATTCTCATTCATTCAAAGGATCCGAACCGATTGAAGTTTATGGATACCATGACTTAAAATCCTCTTACCTTGACGATTAAAAGCCTCCCCAATTTAGAAAACAGTATTCCAATGGCTGGTCTTGATAGGCTGCTAGCTAACGGAGCTAACCAACAAACACAGAACCGGGCGGACACTAAAGCAGATAACTAGGCTAACTTCCGGTCGGGGGGTTCCAAAATAAAAGAGCAACGTCTATAGCAGCGGAATACGTTTATTTTGTACATTATCTAACGTTAACACGAACCTAAACTAACTTTAGGTTAGTTGTAACGTTAGTTTAGGTTTGTGTTAACATTAGATAATGTACAAAATAAACGTATTTCCGCTGCTATAGACGTTGCTCTTTTATTTTGGAACCCCCCCGACCGGAAGTTAGCCTATTTATCTGCTTTAGTGTCCGCCCGGTTCTGTTTTTGTTGGTTGCTGGTGCTCTAGTGTGACACCTTGTGGCTGAATGTTATCTATAGCACCAGCCATGTGCTACAACCAGGAAAGGCCCAAGAGAAAGTTGTATGTTATAAGCCATGCACAGAATTTCTTTCTGTATAGAATACTTAGAATTATCACGCAGAAGCACCGCTATCATCTCTCCTTGTTTAAAAGAGACCAAGCATTCTGAGGTTGTTACATTTGAATGATACGGTTTGAAACAGCTATAGTTTTAAAGGTCCCATATTGTAGTCCTTTTCAACAATAGGTTCAGTTCAGTTCAGAGTTTTTATTTGCCACATGGAATCATACAATCATAGTTTCTTCATTACACAATCATAAATATCATTCCATGGACAAACGGAGCAGGAAGAAGAATAAATCTTATAGTTACCTGCCCCTTATTCCTAAACTAAACAAGTATTTACTTAATGGTCGGTGTACAACCTAATTTACACAAATAATAATTTATACCATTATACAAGAAACACAATCCACAGTTAAACAAGAACATTTTTAATAATAATAAAGAATAAAAGAAAGAGAAAAAAAAGAAAATATCTCACTATTCAGATCACATTTGATTTTCATACTGACTAAATTATATATTTCTTTTTTTTGAACAAATGTTTTTTATTTACCCTTTTTTAACATAAAACTAGACACACAATACATTAACAGTAGAAATCCACAATAAATCACAGGACTATGACCGACATAATAATAACAATAATGACAGTCCAGTACTTAAATAAAAATAAATGTAGATTAAAAGATATACACATAATAAATACAATACAATACATATGCTCTTGCTTGCTCTCCCCCCCTCAGGATCCCCTCTTGGACATCCATCCATTATTCCGTTTAACACCAGGAATTACAAATTCATATGCTATCCTTTATCCTCTCCACCACATCTAACCAGGTTGCTATGCTGGCTTCATTACCACCTAAAATTCGTGCGGTAGATATCTCTAGATAAATCACATCGAGATAGGTAAGAACCCATACCTTCCGGCACATTTTATCCGGTTGAATCCAGCGTGATGCTATCAGCTTTTTAGCAGCCGTAAGACCGGACAAAATTTGTCTCTTTACCTGTATAGAGGCTGCTAACTGAGAAACATCATTCAACAACAATACAGAAGGCAGTACAGGTATAGTCAGAAATTAAAATTCTGATAATTGCATGGTTACTTCTTCCCAGAATATCTTAACAGGAGGGCATTCCCAATACATATGCATAAATGTACCTGTTCTGAAGGATCAGATTAAACCGAATATATATATTTATTTATATATATATATTTAATTGTATTTGATATCCCCTGATATCCCTTGTATATTCCTTGTACAATATGCATTGAATATCCCTTCTAGTCTACTGAACATCCCATAATAGTCTCCATTCTACCATTGGACGAGACCTTGGTGCCAGGTCGCCATACCCCTCAGACCAAGTTCAATCGTACCGCTCAACATGTATGGACAAGTCCTAGTTCCGCGTAGGAATATGTCTACCGCACCACTAATGGTAC
Organism: Notolepis coatsorum; assembly: GCF_963971535.1. Taxonomy (NCBI): domain Eukaryota; kingdom Metazoa; phylum Chordata; class Actinopteri; order Aulopiformes; family Paralepididae; genus Notolepis; species Notolepis coatsorum. The sequence continues at coordinate 7,378,046 of NC_140179.1, read as the reverse complement.
TATTTGTTCATAGTGCGTATATATACTGCGCTATTAAAGTAGAATTTTCTTTTAGTCCAGTTCCTTACCCTCCAACAGAGTGACAGACGCAAAAGCCTCCCCGCGAACCACGTGTGGGCAGTAAGGCCAATTCGGCCCAGTATCGGCATTGAGACATCGTGTATATTAATATTTGAATAGTCATATTTGGCACTATATCGTCGAGTTGGACGTATTCTATTAAGCTAATAATAGTCTATTCATATATAGTGCCTCGTGCGGTAAGAGTTCTATAGTAATCAGCACCCCCATCGTTTCGGGCATCAGCTGGACGCTTATCCAGGGTGGTTGACCCCACGTGAAGCTGCACCCGAGGAGCTCCAGGCCAAAGAGCGAGTGGACCTGTATATTGGATTATTCTACCGACGACGGCTAGCCTTCCCCGGCTTGGATTATGCTTTGAGTACTTTGATTATTCTATGGATAAAGGCCAACACTGCGGTGTGTTGGAAATACCCCCCCCGGAGAGGACGACAGGTGAGACGGCGCTCTGCACAGTGAGGTCGCCTCACGTCTCTCCGTCGTGGACCGGAGGACGCCGGCCACAGAGGGTCCAACTGCATTCATCTGTGGATCGAGGATCGTTGGGCACCGTGTCGCACAACTGTGGACTCTCCCAAGATACCCTCGGCCAGACGGGATCCAGCCAGTGACTCTCTAACCCCCCCCCCCCCCCCCTCCAGCTGTCCTACAAGCAGTCGGAACCTTCCCCTAGTGTATCCAGCTATATAATCATTCAAGTATCATCGCTATTGTTCCCTAAATATTCCAGGTTGTATATTTGCTTCCTGCGCAATCAGAGATTGGACATTCGATATTGATCTACCTACGAATACTCATTTGCCATAAAAGTGCATACTATTTCAAATCATAAATGTAATTAAGTGATCGTTGTACATACCTTTTGCTATGTATTAAAACTCAAACTTTCGATTTGGTACATTTGTGTTGGATCCGTTTATCAGGTGGGAGTGTTCAACATATTCATACCTAGTACTGGGTGGCCAGAGTCTAAAGTACAAGAGGTAGTGGTAGTAAGTATCATATCTAACCATACAGTCAGGGAATTGTACCCCTCAGTTACAATTGGTCCTTCGAGCCGGATGGTAATCAGTGTAATATTAATATAGTGTTATTAATATTAAAATGGCCTATGATGAACACTCCACGAAACGATCCTCCTAACCAACAACACCCGCGGCGCAAACGACAGCTCCCTCAGTACCTAGAGGCTTACGCTGTCAGTCAACAACCTAGTCTTCTACCAACAGTAAACGCGGTAAAACTAGAAAGTAAAATTATGTCTAACCCTAACGACCAGGCTACCCCGACCATAGAGGCCCCTATGGGTTCTAATGTAACTGACCAAGCTCACGGTGGGGACCAGGGGGAACCAGACATGACTTTACACCCCGCCAATACCGAAGAAGTAGTCCCCGACGAGTCCCGGGAGGAAGACAACACTACCGAGAGAGAACTCGGCACAGAAGAAGATGAGGAGAGCACCGTGGAGATAGAGCTCCAAGACTCCGCACGGAGTACCCCAAGGGACGGCTCCCCTATACAACCGTCTTCTCCCAGCGAGGCAGAGAGGACACTACAGCAGGCATTCCTCGTCAGCCTGAAAGCCTCTACTGAACGCGATAGACTCCAGGGCGAACGCGATCGATTGCAGATACAGCAACGGAGCGAAGAAGAGCACATACGCCTGGAAATAAGACGCATTCAGATGGAAGAGAATATGGCAAGAGACCGGGCCGACGCCCAGCGCGCCGCCACCGGTGCCCAGAGAGAATCGGATCTCACCAAGCGCGAAGCCGAGCGCGACAGAGCACAAGCGCAACTAATAGAACAGCTGATCAGAAGGACAACACCCCCTCCCTCCACCAGAGGCTCCAGGAACTCGTCTAGACATCACTCCAGGGCGGCATCCCCTAGCCGAGTAAGCGACCCTGAACTTGACCAACAGACGAGGTCTATACCCCCCGCAGACCCCCTTCCCCAACCGGTCCAAGCGAGACCCAACCACCGGGAAGGAGCAGCATACACTGCGGAGAGGCTAAATCAGAGACTACAAGCCCTGGATGACCTAACGGAAGACGAAGAGGAAGAGGAGGAGAACCACGCCCGACGACAGCACAGTACTCTACCGGACCAGGAGGTCCAGTACAGCCCAGGCTATACCCCCGCGGAGCTGCGCTACAGACCCCAGACGCTATTCACGGGTGAGCACGACGCACGACCCGCACCGAGGAACAGCACCTGGACCAGCGGGCCATGGTACACAGCCGGTACCAGCCCACGCCAAGGAGCAGGAGGAGACTCGCCTAGGAGGCCTCTCCCCCAACGCTCGCCGATGTATCAACAATCCGCGTCATACATTGGCACACCTATGGTACCAGACTTCACCCAGGAGAACCGGGCCCAGTATACGGAGCTCCGCATGTGTCTGGAGACAATGTTGGTGGATGTCATTGATGAACGCCATAAATACGCGATACTACTGAAGCATTTAAAGGTACCCCGCGCGCACAACATAGCGCTCGCCTACGCCACTTCCACGACCCCATACACCGCAGCGCTGGTAGCGTTGGACCAGAGATATGGACGTATATGGGATTACGTGATCCAGGAGATCAGGCACATCGACCGCCTACCCCCAGCAACAGACAATCGAGCACTGGACGACCTGTCCATCAGAGTGCAGTCCCTGGTAGGGATGCTGGGAGCGCAGAGGGAAAAGGGTAGGCATGAACTATACGCCAACTCAAATGTAGAGAGGATCTTGGAGAAGCTACCGCCCGCCCGACAGGAGCGCTTTAGGCGGCAGAGAGACCACCGAGACCCTAATGGCCCCGAACCGAACCTCCTCGATCTAGCCGACTTCCTGGCGAGAGAAGTCAGCAGCTTACGGCTAGATACATTCGGACGGAGCACCCCTGGCTCCAGAGAAGGAACCAGGAGACTAAATGATGGAAGAAGATCGGTGACTGTCATGCACCAATCGGAGTCAGTGCCAAGCAGTAGGAGCCACAGTACCCCCTCAAGAAAGGAGAAGTGGAAGATAGTGTGCCCCTACTGTGAGAAAGAACACTGGCTGTCATTCCCCAAGATGAATGCGGAGGAAGCGAGTCAATGGATAAAGTCCAACAGACGCTGTTTTCGCTGTGCGCGATCACACATGGCAGCCGAATGCCGCTTAAAGAAAAAGTGCAGTCGGTGCGATGGAGCCCATCTGGACATACTCCACGACAGTAACAGACGGCGGCCTCCACCCGCACCATCAAGCAGCAAAGCAAGCGTCATGTACATCGACCCCGCCAGCAGCAGCGGAGCCAGAGTGCTCTTAAAGGTAGTCCGTGTGACATTGAGCTACCAGAATAAAGTCATGGACACTTACGCCGTCCTTGATGACGGGTCAGAGAAGACCCTTCTGCTCGCGTCCGCTGCGGCCCAGCTAGGGATGCGGGGGAGCGAAAACCAAATGACAATTCGGACAATAAGAAGAGATTTGAAAACGATAAAGGGCGAGAATGTCTCATTCTCTATCGCAGCAAGCGGCCAGCCCGAGCGACGGTACAGGATTACAGACGCTTTCACCAGCCAAGAAATAGGACTGTCGCGGTACACATACCCCGTAGCCAAGCTGATGGAGAAATATGTACATCTACGCAAGCTACCGATCCCACTCATAGACGGTGCTACCCCGACACTGTTGATAGGCTCCGACCATGCAGACCTCATTGTCCCGATAGACCGGGTTCATACCGGACCCAGAGGCTGTCCTGCAGCAGTCGAGACCCGCCTAGGATGGACTCTCCATGGCCCACTCGCCAAATCTCTCAACCGAACCACAGCCACTAGCTGTCTCCACTCCCGAGTCACAGAGGGAGACACCGCACTCCTGCAGCATGTAGAGAGGCTATGGACCTTAGAACAAATGCCCTTTAAGAACGAAAAGAAAGACATTCGCTCTAAAGACGACATCTACGCCATTAACCTCCTCGAGACGGGAACAAAGAGAGTCCCAGTCAGCGGCGTGTTGAGATACGCCACGCCACTCCTGCGGCGGGAAGGGATGCCTACCTTTCACGCAAAGAAAGACGCCACAGAGCGGTACCTACTAAACACAGAGCGGCGCTTAGCCAAGGACCCCGCCCAAGAAAGTGTATACCGCGCTGAGATTGAGAAGCTCATCACAGCGGGACACGTCACAAAGATTGACATTAAAGAGGCCGACCAGACGACTGAATCGTGGTACGTGCCCCACCACAAGGTTCATCACAACGGCAAAGACCGCATCGTGTTTAACTGCAGCTACCAGATCGGATCCCAAAATCTGAATAAAGAGCTATTGCCCGGTCCTACACTCGGCCCCTCCCTACTAGGCGTACTACTCCGCTTCCGCCAGGACAAGGTGGCTATCAGCGGGGATATCAAAGGGATGTTCCTGCAGGTGAGATTAGTAGAGGAGGACAAGCCCCTGTTGCGGTTCCTATGGAGAGAGAGGCCAGGAGATGAGCACCCAGCCATCTACCAATGGGAAGTCCTCCCTTTCGGAACTACATGCAGCCCATGCTGTGCTACATTTGCACTACAGAGACATGTCGCAGAGGACCCAGCAGCGGACGAAGAGGTCCGACACAGTGTGAAGAACAGCTTCTACGTAGATAACTGTCTACAAAGCGTTTCGACCCAGGAAGAAGCCGAGGCTCTCCTACTTAAACTCCACGCCTCTCTGATCAAAGGCGGCTTTGATCTCAGGCAGTGGGCCAGCAGCGATCCGCACGTTCTGCGCAGCCTCTCCTCCGAGGACAAGGCAGCGAGCAGCGAGACCTGGATGGCCACAATCCCAGAAGAAGCCCAAGAGATGACACTAGGACTAGTGTGGCGCTTCAAAACAGATTCGCTCCACTATAGACACAAACCCCTGACCACGGAGCAGGGAAGGTCGACGGCAATACCGACCACCAGACGGAGTGTGTACAGAACACTCGCCCGACAATATGACCCGTTAGGATGTATACTACCGTACACCACCAGGGCAAAGATGATTGTACGAGCATTGTGGGACAAGGACCAGGGCTGGGACGACCCCATTCCCGCACACCTTACATCCACCTGGAGAGAGTGGGAGATGGAACTCCACTCACTCCCAGGCGTTAATATACGCCGAAGCTACTTCCCACCCACGGTGAGGCCAGAGACATGTAAAATGGATATACACGTCTTCAGTGACGCCTCCGAGGTCGCCTACGGATCAGTAGCCTACTTGCGGGCCCAAGAAGAGGGGGGAGAGATCTACACAGCATTCATCCTCGCCCGCTCGAGAATAGCCCCACGCAAGCAACAGTCTATCCCACATCTAGAGCTCTGCGCAGCCCTCGCAGGAGCGCATCTAGCCACGCTCATCCAACGTGAGCTCACCATTCCGGTGCATAGAACAATCCTGTGGTCAGATTCCACGACAGTACTCGCCTGGATCAAATCGGATTCATGCAAATACAAAGTCTTCGTGGGAGTCAGAGTCACTGAGATTCAAGAGTTAACCGGAGAGTTAACCGGAGAAGCAAACTGGCGCTATGTTGATACAAAACACAACCCAGCTGACGTCATCACCCGGGGAATGTCCCTAGATGACTTAACCCGTCGTAACATCTACAGTGACGGACCAGCATTCCTCAAGCTCCCGGAAGGAGATTGGCCCACGCCCACCCCGAGGGAAGCAAGTGACGAGGAGGCTGAGAATAAGAAACCTATGTTCTGTGGATTGAGCACTGTTGTCTCCGCAGACCCCAACATAGACGATTGCATTACCATAGAGAGTGCGCAGCAACGGACATTCCTGCGGCACCACCCAGCGATTCAGTCCCCCGCTGATATGTCAGCAGCTGACTACGAGGAAGCAGAACTGCTTCTACTGCAACGAGCCCAGAGAGACTCGTTCCCCGATGAACTAGACTGTCTACAGGGAGGAAAGCCCGTCCCATCAGACAGCAGATTGATTCATCTGGCCCCCGAGAGTGACACACATACCCTCATCAGAGTGGGTGGTCGCCTGCGGAGAGCCCCCAATTTACCGGATGACATTAAGTACCCGATCGTATTGAACAGCCGACACAAGGTCACAGAGCTGATTATAAAGAAATACGACGAGGATGTACACCACGCAGGAGCAGAGAGAGTCTTCGCGGAGATCAGACGTCGTTACTGGATACTTCAAGGAAGAGAGGCGGTGCGACGCTTCCAGCGAACCTGTCTAGACTGCCGAAAGTGGCGCGCGCAGCCCAGCATACCACGGATGGCTGACCTACCTCCATGTCGCCTCCGACTCGGCGACAAGCCATTCCACTCAACAGGCATGGACTGTTTTGGCCCGCTGCACATAAAGAAAGGAAGAGGCACCGAGAAGCGGTGGGGTATTGTATTCAAATGCATGACCACCAGAGCGATACATATCGAGCTCCTTCCGACCATGAGCACAGACTCATTCCTTATGGCCTTCCGAAGATTCACATCACGGAAAGGAAAACCGTCTACATTATTGTCCGATCACGGGACAAACTTCAAAGGCGGAGAAAGAGAGCTGAGGGAGAGCTTCCAAGCTATGGGCCCAGAACTTAAGACCCACCTCGCTCCAGCCCAGATTGACTTCCAATTCAACCCCCCAAACGCACCCCACTTCGGTGGAACTTGGGAACGAGAAGTACGTTCTATAAAGACAGCCCTGTACGCAGTACTTGGGGCCCAGACTGTGGCGGAAGAAGTCCTAATGACAGTCCTCACGGAGATTGAGGGAGTATTGAACTCAAAGCCCCTCGGTTACGTCTCCAGTGATGTAGCAGATGTCGACCCAGTCACCCCCAACACCCTCCTGATGGGGCGGCTAGATCCCGCGTTACCCCAGACAATGTACCGGCCTGAAGAAGCGAACGGCCGACGAATGTGGAGGTACAGCCAAGTATTAGCCGACAAGTTTTGGAGCAGTTTCCTACTGCACTACCTACCGTCTCTACAGACCCGCCAGAAGTGGGTAAAAGAGAGAGACAATTTGACGGAAGGAACAGTCGTCATGATTATTGACCAGTCACTACCCAGAGCTATGTGGCCGGCTGGCCGCGTAAGCAAAGTGATCACCGGTGCCGATGGCAAGGTCCGAGCAGCTGAAGTACTCGTCCAAGGGCGCACTTACACCCGTCCTGTGGCGAGGCTCATAGAACTGCCCCGACTCCCAGACACAATCGATGATGACCATGACCCTATGACTTTGTGAGTTGACTGACCCTTACAGCGAACCCTTGAGTGGTAGACAGTGCGGTTAATCTGTCTCTGCTTAACTAATTAGGTTGGGACCAATTAGGGGGCGGCTGTTCTGAAGGATCAGATTAAACCGAATATATATATTTATTTATATATATATATTTAATTGTATTTGATATCCCCTGATATCCCTTGTATATTCCTTGTACATTATGCATTGAATATCCCTTCTAGTCTACTGAACATCCCATAATAGTCTCCATTCTACCATTGGACGAGACCTTGGTGCCAGGTCGCCATACCCCTCAGACCAAGTTCAATCGTACCGCTCAACATGTATGGACAAGTCCTAGTTCCGCGTAGGAATATGTCTACCGCACCACTAATGGTACTATTTGTTCATAGTGCGTATATATACTGCGCTATTAAAGTAGAATTTTCTTTTAGTCCAGTTCCTTACCCTCCAACAGAGTGACAGACGCAAAAGCCTCCCCGCGAACCACGTGTGGGCAGTAAGGCCAATTCGGCCCAGTATCGGCATTGAGACATCGTGTATATTAATATTTGAATAGTCATATTTGGCACTATATCGTCGAGTTGGACGTATTCTATTAAGCTAATAATAGTCTATTCATATATAGTGCCTCGTGCGGTAAGAGTTCTATAGTAATCAGCACCCCCATCGTTTCGGGCATCAGCTGGACGCTTATCCAGGGTGGTTGACCCCACGTGAAGCTGCACCCGAGGAGCTCCAGGCCAAAGAGCGAGTGGACCTGTATATTGGATTATTCTACCGACGACGGCTAGCCTTCCCCGGCTTGGATTATGCTTTGAGTACTTTGATTATTCTATGGATAAAGGCCAACACTGCGGTGTGTTGGAAATACCCCCCCCGGAGAGGACGACAGGTGAGATGGCGCTCTGCACAGTGAGGTCGCCTCACGTCTCTCCGTCGTGGACCGGAGGACGCCGGCCACAGAGGGTCCAACTGCATTCATCTGTGGATCGAGGATCGTTGGGCACCGTGTCGCACAACTGTGGACTCTCCCAAGATACCCTCGGCCAGACGGGATCCAGCCAGTGACTCTCTAACCCCCCCCCCCCCCCCTCCAGCTGTCCTACAAGCAGTCGGAACCTTCCCCTAGTGTATCCAGCTATATAATCATTCAAGTATCATCGCTATTGTTCCCTAAATATTCCAGGTTGTATATTTGCTTCCTGCGCAATCAGAGATTGGACATTCGATATTGATCTACCTACGAATACTCATTTGCCATAAAAGTGCATACTATTTCAAATCATAAATGTAATTAAGTGATCGTTGTACATACCTTTTGCTATGTATTAAAACTCAAACTTTCGATTTGGTACATTTGTGTTGGATCCGTTTATCAGGTGGGAGTGTTCAACATATTCATACCTAGTACTGGGTGGCCAGAGTCTAAAGTACAAGAGGTAGTGGTAGTAAGTATCATATCTAACCATACAGTCAGGGAATTGTACCCCTCAGTTACAGTACCAATATCACCGTTTAAACATAAGGAGCATCGAGGGTCTTGTTTGAGCCCCATTGGGTGCAAACGTCTAGGAGTTAAGTAAGTCCTATGAATAAAATTAAGATTAATCTGTTGATGATCCGGGTTGCGTGATGACAGCCATACGTTTGCCCAAACTTCATCCCAATCAAAATCTACTTCCAAGTTTGGTATATCCTTCCTCCAGACTAAGTCTAGAGGAAGGACATCATATGAGGACGTAAGTAAGTGACGATAAAAGTCAGAGACGAAGCCTCTCGATGTCTCCTTTTCATAAAATAATTTGTGATATCTGTGGTGCTCAAGTGGCACCTTTAATGGGACTACATGAGCCCTTAAAGCTGCTCTTAATTGTAGATAGAAATAATAAGTGGAGTTGGTGAGGTTCAATTTGTTAGATATATCTTTATAGCTGCAAAAACCCCGGTTGTTGAAGACATCCCCCAATGTATGTATGCCCTTCTTTTCCCATTTGGTAAATCTGATAGGTTGTGCAATAAGGAGTGAATTGTTATTAAATAGGGGAGAATGACTATGCCATTTATGTTGGTTAAAGCTCATTTTTTATTATTTTTTTTGAATTGATAAACACTATTACATCCCTTAAGCTCGCTATGGAGAGAATTCCACAACTTTACACCAATAACTGAAGGACACATCTGTTTAAGTGTGGTACGTGCAAACTAATGTTTAAAATTGTATTTTCTCCTACTAAACTCACTTTCTAAATGAAAAAGATGTTGTAGTTTTTCTGGCAGTGTATTATTTCTTGCCCTAAACATAATTAACATTGTTTGAAACTTAACCATGTCTTCAAGTTTAATTATTCTAGATTTAATAAATAATGTATTTATTTGTGTGTTCTCGATAACTCACTTTATGTGTGATTCTTACAGCCCTCTTCTGTAGTATATATAATGGTTTTATATTGGTCCCATAAGTATTCCCCCATACTTCAACACAATAACTGATATAAGGTGAGATGAGTGAACAGTAGTATTAAAGGAGCTCCCGTCCTATACGGAGCTACTGAGAAATCTTGATCCCTTAGTTAAGACTGGCTGACGCGCCGTTATATTCCTGGTCTCGTACCAAAAACAGTCCTTGTCCCAATGACACAATGCAGGCAGCTTACTGGGAAAATGGTGTTTATTTTCCCTCACCGTCAAACAGGATGTCTTCATAAACTGATAAATAATAATGAACACAATAACTAATTGCCTACAAACATTTCGACCTGAGACCTGCGTCGTGTGTGCGGTCAAAAACCATTGCCCTTTTCCGGGTCAAAACTCCTACAGGTTTACCTGATGCTTAAATAAAAGAAGCGCCACCCCCTGGTCACATAAATCCACTGCACATTAACTCCATTTTGGCCGTTACAAGTAGAGTGTTCTCATTGCCTCATACTCGAACACATCCTTTACTTTATTCATAACAAAAATACTCTTGGACATCTTTTTTTAACGTGTGCTATGTGCGATTACCATGTTAATTTATCATCCATAATCGCACCAAGAAAATCGAAATTCATTAACTCTCTCTATATCAACTCCATCTATGGTCAGTACTATATTTTCATCTAGTTTTCGATTGCCAAAAATCATAAATTTTGTTTTTTTTCAGATTCAGTGATAGCTTATTTACATCAAACCATTTCTTTAGCTTTATCATTTCATACACAATATATTCAGCTAGTTCCTTTAAATTATTTCGAGAGCAAAAAAAATTGTATCAGCAAACAAGACAAACTGTAATAGTTTTGAAACATCACAAATATCATTAATATATAAAAGAAAGTTTGGGCCCCAAAACCGAACCTTGCGGTACCCCATATTCAATTTTCATGAGCTCAGATTAGCCAACTGCACATATTGTTGCCTATTGTGGAGATAACTACTCAACCATTCTAGAACCATTCCTCTCACACCATATGAACGTAATTTAGAAATTAGAATATTATGATCTAAGGTATCAAATGCCTTTTTTAAATCAATAAACACCCCTATTGTTAATTTCCTTTTATCTGTTGCTGTTGTTATTTCTTCAATAATATTCATTAAGGCAGTCGCTGTTGATCTGTGCAGTTTGTTCTTTTCCACAAAACCATCTAACTTATGCGAAAACAGTTTTTCAAGCACTTTCGAGAACTGTGAGAGCAATGACACTGGTCTATAGTTAGTGAAGCTGTGCTTATCTCCTACTTTGTAAAGTGGGATCACTTTTGCTACCTTCATCCTGTCTGGAAAAATACCTGTCTGAAAAGAAAGATTACAAATATAACAGAGGTTTGATTATACAATACAATTGTCTTCTTCACTATAATCATATCTATCCCATTCAATGGATGTCTTATTCTTTGACTTTGATACAATGGATATGATTTCTGCTTCACTGACATTTCCCAAAAACATAGACTGCAGTACTTTACTATCTCCTCTCCATCCTTCCTGTAATGGTTCATAGTGTTTTTGAATGGCATCTGCCAGATTTGGCCCCACATTTACAAAAAAATAGTTGAATTCATTAACCACCTCATTCATGTTTTTTATAGTCTTACTATTACTAATGAAATGGCTAGGCATTTTTATGCATTTTATTTCCCATTACCTTATTTAGAATGTCCCATGTGCCCTTTATATTATTTTTATTTTCGCCTAACAATCTATTGTAATAATCTTTCTTAGCCCGTCTCATAATTAATACTAACTTATTCTTATACACTTTGTATTTAGTTTCAGCAGCCTTTTTTCTACATTTGATAAAATCTCTATAAAGTTTGTTTTTCTTTTTACATGCATTCTCTAACCCCTTTGTTATCCATGGTTTTCTATTGTCATTACTTTTTTGTTTATGTTGAACCATTGGGACAAATATTATCTATTAATGTAGCAGAGGTTTCTGTTATTCTACTTGGCTTGATGATCAGTGGATATAACCCTCTTCCATACAATAATTCAAGAAAATCTGCTGAAGCCTTATGCTTAGAAACCTTTAGTAGGTCAATATTATAATCTCCACAAATAATAAATGTCTTATTTCCGTTTACCCTACTCAACAAATCATCCAATGTATCTGTAAATGTTTCAATCTTTGACCCATGTCTCCTGTATATATATACAAGTAACAATTATATTGCTTATTTTTTCCATTTCGATTTCCACCGTTAAACATTCCATTATGTTATCAATAGCCATTGTCATATATCCAACTGGTTTACATTTAAAATCTCCATCCACAAAAAGTGCCACACCTCTTGCTTTCTTACTTGTTCTGTTTATATGATATAGTTCATACCCGTCAATGTGGAAATCAACACCCCTTTCATTTTTTTTTTTTACCTTTATTTACCCAGGGTAGGTTCGCTGAGCACAGATGCTCTTTTTCAGGAACGCCCTGCTTCACATTCACACCTGGGAGCTGCCCAGTACAACCACAGTTGACACCATTGGCCACTGAGCAACTCCACTGGAGCAGTTGATTTGCATTGGCAGGGTTTGGCCCTGTCTGGCACCCAACGGGAAAAATATTATAGGCACTATAAGTAGACACCGCTACATAAAACAAGCTGGTCTGCCTGAGTGACTGGTGGAAGAAGGAGAAATAGAGATTGGACTGATTGAGTCAAGCCATGTCACATAGTTCAAGTTTGAAATGCTTATTTCTGTTTTGCTCCTGAGAGTGTGCTATATACTGTACTGTACTGGTAATATTATTTATTTGTGTTAACTTCTGAATAAAACAACTTATTAAACACAAGTACATCTTATTGAACATTATTTTGATATTTCATTACCAATTATCATAGCAAAACAGCTTTTTCAAACAGTCTGTAATGCATTTTGGAAACGGGAGATGGGCTCATGGTGTAATGGGCCACCTGGCCTGAGAAACATAAGGAGGAAAGAAAAAGTAAGGACTTACTTCTGGTCATTATTTGGGTAGAACACACATATTTTGAATGCCTTCGGCAGATTTTTTTTTTTTTTTTAGCCATTTTAATCTAGATTAATCTAGATTAAATCCAGGATTGCAGATAGATTAATCTAGATTAAATTAATCTATGCCCACCTCTAAATTAAACACATGTCTTTCTGGGTCGATATCGCATTCAACGTCTTGTATTTTATTGTCACATAAATATTCGTCTGTTGATTCTGTCATATTTCATGGAATATATATATATTCAACTGCTTTGCATTTCAAGTCACCGTCGACAAACACAGCTGCATTGTTGTTAAATTGTTCCTCTGTGTAGTATTCACAGTTTGGATTGATTGCATTACATAGATGATTTTCTGGGTCAACATCATATTCAAAATCATGTAATTTGTGTTCTGTGTATTCAGCTTTTGAGAGCGATTGGTACTCATCTCTATCGGTGTGCAGTCCCACTCGGTCATGTCCTTGTTCTTCTGTCATGATGGGTTAGTCATCTGAATGGCTCCAGATCCTTCACCTCTCAAATTGTGACAACCCTGGCTTCTTCATGTGTCTTCCCGTTTAGCCGGATCATGATTTTACAATTCCTCGTCCATGTCGATTGGATCTTTTTCTATTTTCGGAGGATGCGAGCCGGCCTTGCAATGTCCGCGTTCCTCCTGGTGAGATGCTCGTTAAGGTACACACCTGTCCCCTGCAGATTCCGCGCCTCTCTCAGTATTTGAGTATTTGAGGTCCACTAAACATGTCTTTAGATTATGCATTCTAGCTGTATATTCTATACCCCTCTGTTTCAGTCCTGTTCCCAAGCCCTGTTTCTGTGTCTGTAGATTAGATAGATTAGATCAGAATCAGAAAGGTCTTTATTGCCAGAGGGGCTAACTACTATTAAACTGTCAACAAACATTTCCCAAAATGTCTATCGCATCAAAAGAAAATCTAGGGATGTATAGAAATTAATTACTGGCTTTTTTTTGTTGCTTCCTTGATACACGAATCCTGTTTGTCAGCGTTTTTTTATTCCTTCTTTCTATATGTGTAGTCTGTGTTATGATGTCTAGCCAATACGCAATAGCCGACATTCAACAGCAGACCACCCAAACACCAACCACCGCCCACATGAGCAGCAGACAGCCGTGCACGTATTCCCGGTGTGCGCACAGCGGCAGCAGAACAAGCTACAACGCAGCAAAAAACCCGAAGGCACATCAAGCAGCAGCCCCCGCAACCCCATGGCAGCCTCCCCTAATCCTCCACTAAGATGTATCTTGTATATATATTCACCCTTCAGCCTCCCTAAGTGTACTCCATCTATCCCTAAACACCTCTAGACTGTCATTACCCTGCACCAACCGCCCCTCTATTATGCTGTGATGCCTTACCTGCCTTTTGAATATCTTCAACTGCAATTCATGAATAAATTGTGCTTTAAAAATTGACCTTTTTCCCAAAAGAATAATCATATTTACAAAAGTACAGTTATATTCCTTTAAATCACCCAACAGTACAGTCTGTATATCAATATAACAACTGACATTGCAATTCGATAACCAGTTTTGCACACCATTCCAAAAACAGACTACATAAGGACCAAAAAAGGTGTGGCAAATGTTCTGTCTCTTCCACACAACATACACTCATCTGTCCGTTCAATGCCCCAGATCCTTATCATCCTCCTTGTTGCCAACACTCTGTACAGTATGTTCAGGTTTGGACAGGTTGTTTCAATGAGCTACAATCAACTTCTCGCATCCCTGCCAAGAAAAAGGAAAAAAAGCGTCAAGGTATAATGGTTTGCAGACCCTATATTAAAAATAATAAATGGTCCAAAAAGACAAAAATAAATAAGGAGATCTACCGTTTTTATCTAAAGACCAAAGGGTATATTTCATCTGCCGTATAAGATGCAACAAAAATGGGAAGAACTTGTTGATGTACCACTTCCTTGGCATTTGATATACAATAATATACATGAAATAACTATAGACACCTATATGCGAGCCTTCCAGCTGAAAATACTCTACAGAACGTTGGCAACAAGGAGGATGTTAAGGTTATTCATGTAAGCCTGGGGGATATTCAGGATGTGGTGGAATTGGGGAGCAGGGGTGATGGGTGCATAGAAACTAACTGCGTTCTGTTTTATGGCAATAACGTTAAAAAAAATGTCAAAGCAAATTGATTGATTGATTGAAAACGTATTAATACAGATTGCAGAATGGCTACAATACAGTACGGCTCAATACAAAACAACTGCTTGATTGATTGATTGAAAACTTTATTAACAGATTGCAGAATGGGTACAGTACAGTACAGCTCAATACATACAATTGTTAAGAGGATGCAGACCAGAGAAAGACTTTCGTCTTGTTTACATCAGGGTCCCCCATTTTCAATTCATCATAACATATATGACACAGACACACGACATACAGATAGACAGGGGAGACCGGGGCACAGTGGATCAAGGGGCACAGTGGCTATTTATAGAAACTTGTACACAGGAATGCCTTGATGATGTCATCAGTGTGTGCCTCTGGTTAATCCATATCTGAAAATGTGTTTAATTTCCAGGCAACACACTTTTGTGAAGAATTGAAAATGAGGGACCCTGATGTAAACAAGACAAACGTCTTTCTCTGGTCTGCATCCCCTTTTGTGTGTATTGAGCTGTACTGTATTGTACCCATTCTGCAATCTGTTAATAAAATGTTCAATCAATTAATCTCCATAAACACTCGGGCCGAATACGGAGTATAATCAGAAGCGTGTGCGCAGCGTGTCAGTGTGCGCGTCACTTTCCGAGTATGGGAGCGCCTTCACACAGACCGCGCGCTGATTGGCGGAGAGGGGACGTCACTCCACATTGGGTCTAGCCCCTCCCCCTTGACCAGGCTCGGTTGAGACGTGCGGTTGGAGAGAGTGCGAGAGAACATCAAACATCAAACATCAAACAATATAAACATCAAATATGTAGTTATGATACTGCATACTTATAAAAAAAAAAAATTAAAGATGTTTTTTTTTTTTTTTTACAAACTGCTTGAATCATAGCCACGTTAATAATGCTTGTAATAAACCAAACCGTTTGTAAATCCGTCAATATTTCAGCGAGTTATGAGTATTTTTGTCTGTGCAGCTCACTCACTCTCACTCAAGGCTAACTGGAGCAAGATGGCGGCGGTTCAGTGACGTCGCTCTCCATTGGCCGGCAGCACGGGCAAGCTATCTAGTGTTCTATATATATCTATGCCTCCGACGTTCAGAATACCGGAACTGTCGCGGTGGTCTGTCCGACGTCGTTCGGCACGCATGCGCATTGTAACCACATAAGGAGCTGCGTCATCATTCCTCCTCTAGGACCGCGGCCTGATGCGGTCCTAGACTCCTTTACCATCACTTATCTTTTATCAAACTGGATAATGCCAGGTAGGCAATGTTTTAAAATGTCTTACACTTTTTTCAAGTGATGCTATACTGGTGTTTCTGCTGTATTGAGCTATAGTTTACTATGGACTACGTGTTGGTGGTGTTTAGGCTTTGGCCTTTGGGTGATAGTTGTTAGCTTCAAAATGGTACCAAATATTGATTGATTGATTGATTGAAAACTTTATTAACAGATTGCAGAATGGGTACAATACAGTACAGCTCAATACACACAATTGTTAAGGGGATGCAGACCAGAGAAAGACTTTCGTCTTGTTTACATCAGGGTCCCCCATTTTCAATTCATCAGGACATATATGACATACATGACATACAGATAGTCAGTACTGCTACATCTATACCAGATTTGCAAATACAGTACTGTTTGTGATACAGAAGGAGTCAAGAAAAGGGAGTATATACATTTGACGTAGAAACTGTACATTGGAGGAGGTTGGGTGGGGGGGGGTTGGGCACATTGGGATATTGACAACCATACTGGGTAATTTACATTGGAGGTGGTTGGGGGGGGGGGGGGGCACACTGTATAAACAAGCAAAACTGTACATTGAGGGGGGGGGGGGGGAGACACTGTACAAACAAACAAAATTGTACATTGGACTATTGACAAAACCATACTATGTAAATGACTGTACATTGGAGGGGGTTGGGTTAGGATATTTACAGGGGCCAGTGTTGAATTGCAGTCTCCCGTAGGTGTCCCTTGAGAGAGGTTTTGAAAGTGGGTAGTGATCCACATTCCTTTACAGCTTTGGGTAGGGCGTTCCACATTGATGTGGCATAATTGCGAAACGTGTTTAGTCCCTTATTTGAGCCGAATCTGGGTTTAACATGATTTGTGGAGCTCCCTCTGGTGTTGTGATCGTGGTATTCACTGACCTTTGGGAAGTATTTTGACATGTACATGAGGTACTTTGAATTGAAATACTCAGTAACTAATAATCTATCACAACCCGATGCAAGTTCATGTTCAGGGATTTCCTAAATAGGCCAGTGGACCAGTAAGAGTTTAAATGGCGCAACGATTGTTGTTGCTTGTTGATTGTTGCTAAAGTAAGCGACGATAGACATTTACGATACATAAATTAACATAAGTATGTATAAAAAGTTAACTATCCTATATCTGTGATTGGTACATAACTACCCTGTAGTTACATGTCTGTGGTCAGTACATATAACTATCTAGCCCCTTTCGTGACTTTCGGTTTGCAAGCCTGGGGCTTTTGTGACCGCAGTCACTTATTTTCTCATCGCGATCACCCAGCAAAACAACAACCAAGCGTGATCGCGGGGCTCGGAGTGTGTCAAAAACATATCGGATCTGAATTTTAAAGATACCCAGCGTACAATATGGGTTTAACACAGCTTCACGATGGGGTCTAGGGTTGAGTATACACAAGATGCCTGGATTTTAGAGTCCCCCACTGCACATTTGGAATCCCCTCCCCCCACTGTAAAACAGACTAAAGTAAATACGCTCTAGCGTAGTCTGGCAGATTTAGGCTATTTTCGGTACATTATGAACCATGACATGAAGGTATTTTTTTCTCTTAACCTGCTGTAATTTAGCCTTTAGTTTTTTGACAAATAATCCACTGCGTCCACCATGATGAATTTGTTTTGGGCATCTTTGTGTCAACGTTATGATGAATTGAAAATGGGGGACCCTGATGTAAACAAGTCGAAAGTCTTTCTCTGGTCTGCATCCCCTTAACAATTGTATGTATTGAGCTGTACTGTACTGTACCCATTCTGCAATCTGTTAATAAACTTTTCAATCAATCAATCAAACGTCTAGAGAAAACACGAATGGATTGTCCAGACGTCCACACGCTTCCCATCACCCGTGGCAACAAGGATGGTCTGCTGGACATAGACAAGCTTGCCAGAGGTGATTATTTTACCACTTAATTTAAGTAATTTTGTTCTTAATTTCTATCATTCCTAAACACCTCATGGATGTCAATCAATCTACATTTCATTATGGACTCACGGCCCATATAAAAGAAAGGACAATACATTGAATAAATTACATATAAAAGCACCATAAAAACATAGTTTAAAAGATAAGAAAAGAAAAGAAAATACAGATTAATGTCTTGCATAAAGACAACATGTCTCAGTGTTTCCACTGCTGGGATTGAAGGACAAAACCAAGAAGATCTCATTTACAGAGTAATTTACCCGGCAAATACATTTATACATAAGATTTCTTAAGATGGCTTGGGAAGGAAGTCACATAGGGGCGAATTCACAAAGAATGGATTGCGCACGCTAATAGCACCCTTAACTGTGTGTGATTAGTGACCGCTATTTGCGAGCTATTCACTAAAGATATTGCGTGGATGATATACTAGCGCAAACACGCCCATAGGTGTGCAATTTGCTCCTGATATATGTCAGCGCAGTTGGCTCGCTGAGCAGTTTAAAAAAGAAACCCGAAATGAGGGAGAGGGAAGCTCTTAGACATAACAGTATTTTTCACCATTTGTATTTCGTATTGTATTTTGTTTATTTCGTCATTTGTATTTTCATGACACATTGCATCCTTTGTTTTTGTCACTATCTTTCGTCATTGCATTTGTTTTTGTCATGTCATCACCAAATAAATTATTTTGAGCAGACCTGTCCATGGTGCTGAATCTTTAGACCGAAGTTAGGCACTGTGCCAGTTAAAATATTTTCCTCATGGACCTGACGAAACATTATAAATGAAGTTTATTCTGGAGCATACGAGTCTGCGGGTTCTATTCTCTTTATTGTGATTATTACCTAACCCAGCACCCAAAGGAGTGGTGTGCTTTGGGGCGACGATATAGCATTGCTCCACCGCTACGATCCAGGGCCCTCATTTATCAACGTTGCGTACGCACAGATATGTGCGTAACCCGTGCGTACGATCATTTCTAAGCAAAGTGTGGGACTTGACGACTAGGGGTTAAACCCTGGTCTATGCCTATAGTTGTTATTACGGTCTAGTTGTTATTGCCATAAATAACACCATTCAAATAAATAATTGTATTTTTATTTGAAATAATTTCTTTTAACACATTAATTGCCAATAACTAGTATACTGTATATGAGTATAAGTAATATTGACGTACAGAGATTGAGAGTTTCCAGTGTGACACTGTGAGACAGGCACTTTCTGATCAGATGGAATAACGTTACTATTCGGTTGGGGAATATATATATATATTTTTGTACTTGTCCAGTCGGACAAGTTAAATTGTATTATGCTTGTCCGACCATTTTTTTTTACTTGTCCCGGACAATAGGACAAGCCTTAATGTCAAGCCCTGCATTTGCAATGAATATTACAGCACAAACATTTGTGTCATCCTTGTCTTGCATCATTCCTATAGACTGCTGTTATAGAGAGAGACCCTTACCAAACACACTCAGTTTAGTTTGTACAGCAGATTAAAGTAGATACTTTGATAGTGGGATGTACAATGTACCCCTGTTGTGTACCCTTTCTAACAAATCTCAAACCAAAACCCTGCTCAGACTAGTTTGAGTGAAACCCTGCTTGGAGAGCTTGGTGTTGGATTATTCCTGATTCTTGGACGATTAGTCAGTTAGCTAGGTTACATCCAAATAAGTCAAACAAATCAATAAAAAAGTTAGATTCTGGTTGAGGCATCATCTAGCCATACTATCTGTTCTAGTGAGTGTAAACACTTCTACTTGACAATACAAGTCAGGGTTCTGGAGTGGTGTGTGTGTCGGAGAGAATTAGAAAATCAGAGGGGTACAGATCACACTACACAGTGGCTGAAAGACCCTGGAATCGGGGATTGATACCAGCCAGTTAAGGGGAAGGGATGATAAGGTGGTCTTGATGTCAGAGACCTTATTGGGAATTTGGCCAGGAACGTCGGGGGGAACCGTCTTTATGACCAAATTCAGTCTGGACCTCGGTTTAACGTCTTATCCGAAGAATGACACTCTAAGCTGTACGGTGTCCCTATCACCATAACAGGGGCATTGTTACTATCTAGAGGACTGAGTGCCCCCTGCTGGACAACAACAACACCACCAGGTCCAGAGGACAGAGTGCTCCCTGCTGGACAACAACACCACCAGGTCCAGAGGACAGAGTGCTCCCTGCTGGACAACAACACCACCAGGTCCAGAGGACAGAGTGCTCCCTGCTGGACAACAACACCACCAGGTCCAGAGGACCGAGTGCTCCCTGCTGGACAACAACACCACCAGGTCCAGAGGACAGAGTGCTGGACAACAACACCACCAGGTCCAGAGAACAGAGTGCTCCCTGCTGGACAACAACACCACCAGGTCCAGAGGACAGAGTGCTCCCTGCTGGACAACAACACCACCAGGTCCAGAGGACAGAGTGCTCTCTGCTAAACAACAACACCACCAGGTCCAGAGGGCCGAGTGCAACACCACTTTCCCACAACATTTACATTTACATTTAGTCATTTAGCTGACGCTTTTATCCAAAGCGACAACGGCCTTGACCGGGGCCTGAAATGGTGATCTTCCGAGTGTGGAGCGTGTGGATGTTTCATGCATTTCATTAGTCCAGACAATGTCTTTGGGCTGATTTATCAGTGTGCAGGTGAGTTTTGAGAGAAACTTTGTGGTCTTGGTTGACCAGGTGGAGAATTTGTCTGTTTGACATAAGGCTGAGACCACTTATTGATTTATCGATAACTGCGTGAAATCGATAAGTGGCATCACTTATCGATTTTCTTTGCATGTGTAAAAAAAAAATATATATATACTTTATACTATACTAGGTCTTGTGGCATGTTTTAGTTAAAACATCCCCATTTCATGTAAATTCAGTTGAATTGCAACTCTGCACTGTGCATTCAATATTGCCTTTTCCTGGCAACAATTACTGCTGCCATGATCACCCGAGACGCTGGCAATGACACCCCTTTATAAATGTGCTTAGTTACCACCAAATCTCTGAAGGCGTAAATAGCGTTGCGTGGCAATTAGCACAGATCTTTGTGAATTTGTGTTTTTGCGATGAGGCTAATTTGCATAGAAAGGGGCACATGTTCCGCCCATATTAGCTCATTTAAATACCCACAGATGGCACCGACGCAATGCTGATGGCAACGCAGTTAGCACCGCATTTCACCCTTTGCGCTTGCTTTGTGAATAACAAACTGTGTTTCGGAGCTATTTGCACAAAGCATAGCATCAGAAAAAGCCACGCAATCCCTTTGTGAATTTGCCCCACAGTAAACTAACTGAGAGAACAGAGACATCTTCACTACATCTGTACACATAGTAAACTAACAGAGAACAGAGGCATCTTCACTACATCTGTACACATAGTAAACTAACTGAGAGAACAGAGGCATCTTCACTACATCTGTACACATAGTAAACTAACAGAGAACAGAGGCATCTTCACTACATCTGTACACATAGTAAACTAACAGAGAACAAAGAGATCTTCACTACATCTGTACACATAGTAAACTAACTGAGAGAACAGAGACATCAGTATTTTCCCCAACATAGATATAGTATTTATGGCCGGTTTAGATGAATCGACGAATTGATAAAATAATCAACTGATTAATCGATAACAAAATAATCCTTAGTGATAGCCCTAGTATTTTCCCCAACATAGATATAGTACTTTGCTGGCTTGTTGCAGTGTTCTTGCTTGATGCAGATGTTGGCTGTATATCTTTTTACTGTCCAGAGTCGTCGGAGGAGGATGAGGAAGAAGACGATGAGAGCGATGAAGACTGGAGCTCACATAGTGGACTTGCAGCAGAGGAAGAGAAGGGAGGGGGTGAAAACTCAGAAGATGAAATTGGTAAAGAAGAGGAAGATGAGGCAGAAAGTGAAAAAGAGGACGGTGAGAATGACGTGGGATGGGAATACATTATTTCGAATTTGAATTTCTTCAATATTTAGTTTCAAAAGTGTGGCTATGACGGTTCTCTCAGTTTCAGAAAAGGACACAGACTGGTTTGTAATCCAAGGTTACGAGGAGCTTGGAGAGAAAAATGGAGCTAAACTACAGACAAGACTCTTGGAAATCCGGCTCAAGAGATTGTCAACGGTAAGATGGGGAGGAAAATATTACAGTGAGTTTCTTTTGCATAATGCATTTGCACATTTTATATAAGAACCTTTTACATGATAAAAAATATAGATGTAGTGTATTAAAAAAAGAAATAATTGCTTAACTAGGCTTGCCTAGTCTCGTTCTTGGCTGGGTCTTGCTTAACTAGGCTTGCCTAGTCTCATTCTTGGCTGGGTCTTGCTTAACTAGGCTTGCCTAGTGTCGTTCTTTGCTGGGTCTTGCTTAACTAAGCTTGCCTAGTCTCATTCTTGGCTGGGTCTTGCTTAACGTTAGGTTATGACTATAACCAAGTTCTGTTAGTTAGGGGCGATGCTTGGCATCACACTGCACTATCTCGCGTACGTGCACGCGTACTGAATAAACCACAAATGTACCTCTAATACCAGTATTAGTCTGACCACACCCCTCATCAGCTTACCTTCATAAGCAGGTGTGTGGTCACCTGCTCTCCTCCTTCCCAAGCTTTCACCACAAGGTGAGGACAAGGGCTGCAGCGGCCGTCTGATGCCAAGCATCGCCCCTAACTAACAGAACTTGGTTATAGTCATAACCTAACGTTCTGTATCGTTAGTGGCTTAGCTTGGCATCACACTGCACAAGCGAGGCCAAGCGGAGCCACTTGGCTGACAAATACACCCCGCTGACAGCCCCCCAAAACCATCAGAACAGGGAGGGCCGAGCCCCCCCGACCCCCCCTAATGGAGGGTATCCCCCCTATTAGAGGCTTCACGGGAAGGCGACGGACCCGACCGTGCGAAGAGGCACTCAAGCAACTTAACGCACAGGGTGAGCAGACCGTGGCTTGACCCCACGACTACACACACGCACAACCCGCATGCCACCCGGGAACGAACGGAGGAACAACCTCGTTACTGCCCCCAGAATCACGGGGGGTCAAGGGCAAACCCAACCCCGTGGCAAGGCCGTAGCAGCGGAGCGCGAAGGAAGACCCAGACCCACCAAAAGGACTGGACTCCCTGGAATGGGGGCCCGGAGAAGTCCATGATGCCAGCATCAAGACCCCACCAGGTGGGCACGTAGTGCCCCGCCCCCCACATCGCCAGCGTATTCGGACAAAGGCCCCCCAGTTACTGCACCTGGTAATCCCAGGCGGAATCCCAAGTACTAACCAGGCCAGAACCTGCTTAGCTTCCGAGATCGGACGAGATCGGGCGTGTTCAGGTCGGCATGGCCGTAAACCGAGCGGGCCCCGTCCCCCCAATAGTACACCGCCTGGCACACTGACCCTGCAGAACAGGCAGTCAGCATGGCCGTAAGCACACAAAAAAGGTTAACCAACGGAAGCAGGCAGCGCACCGGGGAAAAACCAGGCAACAGGCTGTTAACCCTAGCCTGGAGACTGCGGACGAGACAGGCGCCAGAGGGGACAGCTGAACACAGCCGCCCCGGCGGAAGGAGCGTAAGCTGGCGGTGTTGCATGACCAAGCCTCCATTTAACAACCCCCACCCAGAGGGGTCGAGGCAGAGAAGGCTGACACGATTGGCAGACGTCATGAACGTGCAGGGGCACCCTCAAACGGTGAACCCGGGAGTTGACACTGCTCCAACACACCAGGGAATCAACCACCTCGGTGTTACCCAATGCGGTGGTTGTTCCTATAACCCCTCAAGAAAAAACTCCAAAACACACCTGCGGGTATACACCGGCTATACCGCAGTACAAGCGTTTCAGTTTCCAAAAAGGGTTAACCCAGGCCTACGGGTCGCAAACATCACTTCGGACCGGGCCTGGCGGTACGGGAAGCACAGGGTCACCAGAGGAGGTCAAAAAACCACCCCCACAGGCCCCTCTTCGCCATGCGTGAGAGAGGAGCGAAAAATAATGGAGAACCAGCCCCTAAGCACACCGTACCTGGTATTCCCCGGCGGTCTCCCAACCAAGTACTAACCAGGACCAACCTGTGTAGCGGCCGAGATCCGACGTGATCGAGCGAGTACAGAATGGCATGGCTGTAAGCCATGACGACAGTGCTGAGTAAAAACATACCCAACCAGGGTCTCCATAGCGCTTAACCCTGTGACACCCAGACCGACCTGGCATTTTTCCCCCTGAAAAAAGCCCAAGTCCCTCAGGGTACCAGAACAGCAGATCTGCATCCCCGGCGGACAACGGGTTCAACTGATCTGGACCAGCGTGACCAGAACCAGTCCCGTGCCCTAACCACGCCGACATGCCTACTCCAGGAGAAGGGCAGATATGCGTGTTGATCTTAACATGAAAAGAAGGCGCCACCCAGACGTTCGGACGAACCGCGCCTGGTGACCCACCCCAAGGGCGTGAGACCCCACTACATATGTTCAGATCCATCCCGTCATCATCCCCCAGACATGAACGAGAATCCGTCGACAACCCACCCAGGTCATGGGATGTGGTCGTCGGAAGAGGAAAAACCCCCATCTCAGTTGCTTTATAAAAACGCTGTTTCAACCACAAGCAACCAAGGCGTGCCAGTCAATCGCCTGTTTACAGCGAGCTAGCACTATACGTGCGTCGGGACACACCCCCATCAATGAACAGGCTATTTAGACCTGTCATTGAATCCCCAAGGCGCCCAGGGGAACGACAAGAGGGGTGTGACACTCCCTAACTCCAACACTTCTGGAATAGAAAGAAGGAAGCATCAACAGTATGTATCCCAGTCTACACAGCCGGGGTAAAAAATGTTCACATTTTTACATCCCACCACCCTCCCATAGGAAAGAGACGGGGATCCCCAGAGAGACTTCCCACGCGAGCTGTACAGATTGAAAAGAATATATTGCACCTTGAGCCATGTAAAAAACTGGTTTTAGGGCCTCCGGGGAAGAGGCACTGAACCCATACACACTCAATAAACGAATTGAATCGAATATACATACAATAGAAAAGGACCCTTCTAGAGGGTCCACTCACTTTGACAATCTGAGGAGGAAGGCTCTGTACTCTGATGGAGGCTTCCTCACATGGAAGAAGGAGTCCGAACTCACAGAAGGCCCGAATAGGCGCTTGGTGAGGAGGAGCCCTGACCACCCCCCCTGAAAACAGATCCATCACATGGACCTGAACAGCACACGGAAGTCCTACCAACAGAGACGCGCACGGTGACGTACTCTATGGCGGGGGAATTCCTGCGGTGCACACGCCCAATATACCAGGCCGTGGGACCAGGAACTCCCTCCCCCCCCCCCCCGTAACGTGCCGAACCGCCACGTGACGGGAACCTTGAAGGACAGGGGGTGTACCCCTGACCGACAGAACAATGGGGAGAGGAAAGGTTACCAGTTCACCCCTTTACGACCCCACACCCATGATACGACGTAACGACAAAAAGAGAATGACACAGTCATAGTCAGCTCTATGAAGCGTTTCACAGCTCCACACAGCGCATGAGCTAACCTGCTATCTGATTTTTACTAAGGAAAAACACAGAATAGAGAGGGCTCTAAGAACCCCGGTCCAACATACACATGTGCTTCTGTGGCCAGTACAACCCAGTTGTAGGTCACATGACACACACAACCCATCATCACCTACAAAAAATGGCAAAAACACTCAACAGAGGAACGCCGTTTTTTTCACAATGAGAGAATACATCATTCTTGATTAGTATCGACCACAGGCCTTGCTAAGCACACATGACAGCAACCAAACCAATTTCCCTTTAGGAAATAAGTTTCTCCAGCAGATTTAGCACAACCTCAGCAATCAAGCTAAGAGTTACATCGTATCCCTACCACACAAAAGACACAATTAATGCACAACATGTCTGATAGGAGGTGATAAAGTCCCCAGGGAACCGAACGCACTGAACCCATACACACTCAATAAACGAATTGAATCGAATATACATACAATAGAAAAGGACCCTTCTAGAGGGTCCACTCACTTTGACAATCTGAGGAGGAAGGCTCTGTACTCTGATGGAGGCTTCCTCACATGGAAGAAGGAGTCCGAACTCACAGAAGGCCCGAATAGGCGCTTGGTGAGGAGGAGCCCTGACCACCCCCCCTGAAAACAGATCCATCACATGGACCTGAACAGCACACGGAAGTCCTACCAACAGAGACGCGCACGGTGACGTACTCTATGGCGGGGGAATTCCTGCGGTGCACACGCCCAATATACCAGGCCGTGGGACCAGGAACTCCCTCCCCCCCCCCCCCGTAACGTGCCGAACCGCCACGTGACGGGAACCTTGAAGGACAGGGGGTGTACCCCTGACCGACAGAACAATGGGGAGAGGAAAGGTTACCAGTTCACCCCTTTACGACCCCACACCCATGATACGACGTAACGACAAAAAGAGAATGACACAGTCATAGTCAGCTCTATGAAGCGTTTCACAGCTCCACACAGCGCATGAGCTAACCTGCTATCTGATTTTTACTAAGGAAAAACACAGAATAGAGAGGGCTCTAAGAACCCCGGTCCAACATACACATGTGCTTCTGTGGCCAGTACAACCCAGTTGTAGGTCACATGACACACACAACCCATCATCACCTACAAAAAATGGCAAAAACACTCAACAGAGGAACGCCGTTTTTTTCACAATGAGAGAATACATCATTCTTGATTAGTATCGACCACAGGCCTTGCTAAGCACACATGACAGCAACCAAACCAATTTCCCTTTAGGAAATAAGTTTCTCCAGCAGATTTAGCACAACCTCAGCAATCAAGCTAAGAGTTACATCGTATCCCTACCACACAAAAGACACAATTAATGCACAACATGTCTGATAGGAGGTGATAAAGTCCCCAGGGAACCGGGGGGGAAAACACAATCCTCCTATTTTACCCTCAATACGGCCAGTTAAAACAGGAAAACCTGTTAATGTGTGAACACACTGTTCATTGTCATTACAGTCTGAGAAAGAACATTCTTTTACTCACTTGTCACCAAGCACAGCTTCATAGGTTAGTTGCCTTAGTAGTGAGTACACGGTACACATAAACACCATGATGTTTCTCACACAACAACCAGATCAATACATCACGATCTGCACGGAGAAGCTAACTGCCAGTGACAAAAACAGCTCACACATAACCCGCAAGTAACGTATCCTAAATGCATTGCAACAACACACGTTTTGGGAAAAAACACCGTTATTCACAATACATTTAGCAAAGTAAAACCAGAAGACGTGTTATGAGGTCTGGTCAACCCCGTTCCTACCCGGAACGCAGATCAGCGAAGTGCAGTCACAAGACACCGTAGAACACAGCCGTCCTGTGTTGTTCGATCCGGGCAGCGTCGCCGCTCCAACCAGTCGCTACAGTCCTCTTAGTTGACGCAATCCCCGTCCAGGCTCAGGGCAGGGTCGACGAAACATCCCCTGTCAAGGATGACGTCGCGGTCAAGAGTGTAAAACATGTTAAAATCAAAGCACGTTCAACAGAATAGCATCAAGCTAACGGCGATCAGAAGCGAGCTCCCGGCGGCGCGCGAGAAGCTAAGCTACCCCGCGCCAGCCATGGCCATAGCAGCAAGCTAACGTTACCTAGCGACCACGACATGCTAGCCCCGCAGCTAACAGCTGACTGGCTAATAGTAGGCCTTAAGCAGGCCATGCAGCGATCCAGCAGGCTAACGCAGCAGTTAACAGCTGACTGGCTAACCGTAAGCTATGAACATGTAACAATGACATAACACTCACCCAGACAGGCCGCCGTTCTGAACCTCTCCTCACTTTTTAAGAGAAAAGAGAAAACAAGACGTCAACACCGCTTCACAACGGTGACATTACCACATCCGGCGGAATCAGCACAGTACCAACTGGCCTGTATAGCTGACTTTGAACATGAATCTGCCGCTATCGCACATTACATGCACATATCCCCTCGTGAAGGAATACTCTCATTTGGATATGAAAGATGGGGTCTTAACACGGTGACAGAGAGAATCCACTCGTCCAGAACACACAGGGATCACCAGTGTCAATGGTCGCGGCCCACTAGTTAAAACTATAATGGTCTCCAGACCAAGGCCTTCTGTCGCCTAGGCGGCTAAACAAAGGACCCTAGCCTGGGGCCGGTTTCCATAAACTTTGTCAAGTAGCCCCCATAGCACTAACAGACAAGTGGAGCCCGCCAGCAAACACTACTCACCCAACCTGGAACGCACCGCTTCTCACAACAGCGGCATGTCCGACAGTTCAGCTGTGGCCTGACAGGTTTCACCCCAACAAACACAGCAAGGAACTGCAGTTGAGAAGCATGCAGCGGCGTGCTCCCAATACGAAAACCGGTGGAGGGTTTTTAGAATGATCATCATCTTCTAGACACTCCAGTACGAAGACAATATCGCCGTATTTTCTCGAAAATAGTGAGAGAGAAAATAAAGATATGATGTCAACGTATCCTTGTTTCCCAAGCTGTTCCTAATCCAATTTCTTCCATCATGGTGTCAAGTGTGGGGATCTACCGAGGCACTTCTTCCTTGTGGTGAAAGCGAGAAGGAGGAGAGCAGGTGACCACACACCTGCTTATGAAGGTAAGCTGATGAGGGGTGTGGTCAGACTAATACTGGTATTAGAGGTACATTTGTGGTTTATTCAGTACGCGTGCACGTACGCGAGATAGTGCAGTGTGATGCCAAGCTAAGCCACTAACGATACAGAACTAGGCTTGCCTAGTCTCGTTCTTGGCTGGGTCTTGCTTAACTAGGCTTGCCTAGTCTCATTATTGGCTGGGTCTTGCTTAACTAGGCTTGCCTAGTGTCGTTCTTTGCTGGGTCTTGCTTAACTAGGCTTGCCTAGTCTCATTCTTGGCTGGGTCTTGCTTAACTAGGCTTGCCTAGTCTCGTTCTTGGCTGGGTCTTGCTTAACTAGGCTTGCCTAGTCTTGTTCTTGGCTGGGTTGGGCTTGACTTGGTGTCTACTGTAGCCTGTTGTCTCTTAGCGAGAGAGAGGCGTGGAGAGAGATACTCTAACCAACCACACTTAAAGTAGATACTTTGATAGTGGGATGTACAATGTACCCCTGTTGTGTACCTTTTCTAACAAATCTCAGACCAAAATCCTGCTCAGACTAGTGTGAGTGAAACCCTGCTCAGAGATTGATGTTGGATTATTCCTGATTCTTGGAACGATTAGTCAGTTAGCTAAGATACATACAGAGTGCTCTCTGCTGGATAACACCACCACCAGGTCCAGAGGACAGAGTGCTCCCTGCTGGATAACAACACCACCAGGTCCAGAGGACAGAGTGCTCCCTGCTGGACAACAACACCACCAGGTCCAGAGGACAGAGTGCTCCCTGCTGGACAACAACACCACCAGGTCCAGAGGACAGAGTGCTCCCTGCTGGACAACAACACCACCAGGTCCAGAGGACCGAGTGCTCCATGCTGGACAACAACAACAACACCTCCAGAGGACAGAGTGCTCCCTGCTGGACAACAACAACACCACCACGTCCAGAGGACAGAGTGCTCCATGCTGGACAACAACACCACCAGGTCCAGAGGACAGAGTGCTGGATAACAACACCACCAGGTCCAGAGGACAGAGTGCTCCATGCTGGACAACAACACCACCAGGTCCAGAGGACAGAGTGCTGGACAACAACACCACCAGGTCCAGAGGACAGAGTGCTCCCTGCTAAACAACAACACCACCAGGTCCAGAGAACGGAGTGCTCCCTGCTGGACAACAACACCACCAGGTCCAGAGGACAGAGTGCAACACCACTTTCCCACAACGGCCTTGACTGCGGCCTGAAACGGTGATCTTCCGACAATGAGTGTGGAGCGTGTGGAGCGTGTGGATGTTTCATGCATTTCATTAGTCCAGACAATGTCTTTGGGCTGATTTATCAGTGTGCAGGTGAGTTTTGAGAGAAACTTTGTGGTCTTGGTTGACCAGGTGGAGAATTTCAGTCTGTTTGACATAAGGCTGAGACCACTTATTGATTTATCGATAACTGGGTGAAATCGATAAGTGGCATCACTTATCGATTTTCTTTGCATGTGTAAAAAAAAAGATATACTTTATACCAGGGGTGGCCAACCAGTCAGAGACTAAGAGCCACAAAAATTACTGTGGTACCACAAAGAGCCACACCATATACCAGCGTTTCTCAACCTTTTTTTTCAGTCACGGCACCCTTCATGTGTTTATAGGTCTCACCCTCTGGCCTCTGAAGTTGCTAATGTCTTTTTTATTTGGGCCTCACAGGGTTAAAAGTACCATGTGAGACCCACAGTTGCAAAATTACTAAATCACTTTTAGCCATTTAAAAAATGTTAAAGGGGAACTGTAGCTGAGGGGTACAATTCCCTGACTGTATTGTTAGATATGATATTTAATACCACTACCTCATGTACTTTAACTTCTGGCCACCCAGTACAAGATATAAGTATGATGAACACTTTCCCACCTGATGAAACGAACCAACACAAATGGACCAAATCGAATATTTAATACAGCAAAGGGTGTACACAATATTCACTTAATTACATTTATGATTTGAAATGTTAAGTATGCACTTTTATGGCAAATGAGTATTCGTAGGTAAATCAACATTGAATGTCCAATCTCTGGTTGCGCAGGGAGTAAGTATACAACCTGGAATATTTAGGAAACGATAGCGATAGTACTTAAATGATTATAGCTGGATACACTAAGGGGGGGGGGGGGGGGGTCCCGCTGGTTGTAAGACAGTAGGAGGGGGGGGTTAGAGAAGTCGCTGGCGGTATCCCATCTGGCCGACGGTGTCTTGGGAGAATCCAAAGTCTTAGACCCAGTGCCCACAGAACCTCGGGCCGTAGACGAACACAGCTGGACCCTCTGTGGAACGGTATCTGCCGGTCCACAACGGAGAGACGTGGTGCGACCTCACGTGTAGAGCGCCGCCTCACCTGTAGTCCTCTCCGGGGGGTAATTCCAACACTCGACAGTGTTGGCCTTTATCCATGGAATAATCAAAGCACATAAAGCATAATCCAAGAGCCGTGGAAGGCTCGCCGTCGTCGGGTAGAGTAATCCAATATACAGGTCCAGTCGCTCTTGACCCGGAGCTCCTCGGATGCAATCACCACTAGGGGTCTGACCAGCCTGGATAAGCGTCCAGATAACGTCAGGAACGATGGGGGTACTGATAACTGTAGAACTCGAACCGAACGATGCACCATACATAAATAGACTATTATTAGCTTAATAGAATACGTCCAACTCGACGGTATGGTGCCAAACTATGACCATTCAACTATTAATCTACACGATATCTCAATGCCTATTCTGGGCCAAGTAGGCCCTACTACACCGCACGTGCTTCGTGGGGAGGCTTTTGCGTCTGTCACTCTGTTGGAGGGTAAAGAACTGGACTAAAAGAAAGTTCTACTTTACGAGCGTCATATATATATGCGCTATGAACAAATAGTACCACACGTATTTCGCCCGGCATATTACTGCGCGGAACCGGGGGCTGCCTCGACATGTTAGGCGGCACGATTGAACTTGAACCTAGGGGTATGGCAACCTGGCGCCAGGTTCTAGTCCAATGGTAGAATGAAACTATTATGGGCTGTTTAGTAGAAACGGGGATATTCAATGCATATTGTACAAGGAATATACAGGGGATATCAAACGATATACAAATACAATTAAATATATATATAAATAAATATACATATTCGGTTTAATCTGATCCTTCACAACAGGAACTATTTTACTATTTCTTTCACTATTTGGGCACTTTTACACAATTCCTGTGAGTCTATGGAACACCTAGGTTTTTTTCAAAAAAAATGCATTGTTTTGTATTTCTAATCAAGTACTAAAAACCGCATTTTTCTACCTCAAGATCTTAAGCCGTTTTGAGGCTGGGCTCCAACCACTGTGTGGCCTGGTGCCAACTGCCACATCAACTGCCACATTATTATGCAGCTGAGAAATCTCTGACATCACAGATATGCACATTTTCAGATGACTCAGTTCAGTGAGGGTGAATATTGTGAGAGGAGAATTGGAAGAATTCGCCAATATGAGAATTAGAGACATATATCCTATTAATATAAGTCCACATAGCTAAGAAACAATGGTAAACACTGAAAAAAGCCATTTATAAGATAGTTCCCCTTTAAGCACATGTATAGTCAATTGGTCCTGTTGTTCAGCCTCACAATGCTATTTGATAGTAAATGTGTTTATACGTCCCACCCTCTGGCCTCTGAAGTTGCTAATTTCTTTTTAATTTGGGCCTCACAGGGTTAACCTCTTAAGCCCGAGATATACAGTAAAAGTGTATATTTTCAGCATTACGTTTGTTTACCAATTATTTTAACTGTTATTAGTGAAATATAAGATTATAGAAATCTCAGGGCATTGAGTCGGAAACCGGCGCATATTGACAGGAGGAAGTGGCACAGCCAAAAGTGAGTAGTCTTTTGAAGGAAGAGACTCAGGGCTTTCAAATTTCGAAAAACTACCCTACCCAGCTCACACCAGCCCCTGTCAATCATCTGACTTCTGGATTTACTTTTTAATTTCTCTTATTTTTTGGGATTATCTCCCACAAACCTGAACGTTATTGCCATAAAACAGAACGCAGTTAGTTTCTCTACCTTTCTGTGAACGTCTTGCAAAAAACGGTGTTGCAATATGATGAAAAATGGTGGAGAAATTTACATTATAAAAAAGATGGCAGAATTCAGTACTGTATCTACAAAACCTTCTGTTTAATCATCTTCCCTTTATTCATTTGCTTAGATTTTTCAGGTCTGGTCAATTTTAGCATGGTGTTATTTACAGTCAAAGATTTTTAAATAGAATTGATATTCTCCTTTGGTTCATTACAATTTACTCAAGCCTAGTAACAGACACACTATTTCTGACACTGATCCATATATGTCCCTAGATTCAGATGCCAAGAACATGCAAATGGACCATAAAAAAAAAATTGTAAATGTTTATTCTACGTCCTTATGGAATGAGTGACATAAAAAAAAAAAAAAAAGTAAAAAAAAAAAAAAAAAATGTATGGATGGAAGAGCCGCACATTGACGGGCAAAGAGCTGCATGCGGCTCGCGAGCCGCGGGTTGGCCACCCCTGCTTTATACTATACTAGGTCTTGTGGCATGTTTTAGTTAAAACATCCCCATTTCATGTAAATTCAGTTGAATTGCAACTCTGCACTGTGCATTCAATATGCAGTGCACTCCTCCATCACATACAGAGACCACCGACTATAAAATGAGAATGATCACTGTGGTAGTTTTGAATGGGGAAATCTGTAACACTAAAGATGGCGGCAATGACAAAGAATTGCTGCAAGATTAACATAAATGTGTTGTTTAAATAATAATAAAAGTATATATTTAAAAAATATACTAATAAAAAATATCGATAGGTTTGATTGAAAATGTTATTAACAGATTGCAGAATGGGTACAATACAGTATGGCTCATTACACACAATTGTTAAGGGGATGCAGACCAGAGAGACTTTCGTCTTGTTTACATTAGAGTCCCCCATTTTCAATTCATAATGAATTGTAAGTAAGGGTGCAATTAGCACCGTGCAATCCATTCTTTGTGGATCCCGCCCCCAGTCTGTTTGACACTGTGGTCTTGGTTGATCATCAAAGTCAAAGTCAACTTTATTGTCATTTCCCATAATGTGCAAGACATACAGAAAATGTAATTACGTTCCCCCCTTCCCACAGTGTATATAAAAATATCTCTACAATATAAACAAAGTAATATAGGACACAATATACAACACACAATATACAGGACTATGTACAATATAAACAGTAGCTAAAAATAAATGAATGAGTGACTTAAATAAAAGAGGTAAAAGAGAACTTAGTGCAAATCTTCCTACCAGCGGTAGTACATAGTCAAATAAAATAAAGTGGCAGTGAGTTAGTAAAGTGGCAGTGTGTGTCTGTGGGATGGTGTGTGTGTCAGTGGGTTGTGGGTTCCTAGTCCAGAGTCTGTGGGGGCAGAGTAAGAGAGGGGGAGAGCTGGGAGAGAGTTCAGCTTCCCGACAGCCTGATGGATGAAGCTGCCTTTCAGTCTGCTCGTCCTAGCTCAGAGGCTCCTCATTCTCCCGGAGGGCAGGGTGGGTGATGAGTGCTTTGCAGGCCAGGCGTGTGTTGTAGATGTCCTGGAGGGAGGGGAGGGGGGCACCAACGATCCTCTCAGCTGTTCTGACCGTTGCAGGGTCTTGTGGCAGCATGCCGTGCAACCCTCGTACCACGCGGTTATGCAGCTGGTCAGGAGGCTCTCGATGGTGCCCCAGTAGAAGGAGCACAAGATGGGAACTGAGGCTCCAGCTCTTCTCAGTTTGCGGAGGAAGTAGAGGCGCTTCAGGTTGTTCAGCAGAGTGGTGTCACTGTCACAGGTCTGTGGTCAGGGTTTGTAGTCTGTGATGGTCTGAATCCCCCGCCACAGGCTCCTGGTGTCTCTGCTGTCACTGAAACGGTGCTCTGTCCTCTTTGGGCGCTTTCACACCGGCAAGACTCCGGCTCTGTTCTGGAGCCTCTGAACCTTGGTGCTTTCTGGTGAACCAGCCCGTGTGTACACCTATTTAAGCAGAACCCAACGCTCCACCATCCTCCGTCATCAAAACAGCTTCAAAGGTTCGGCATTGCATCTGCACCATGTACTCAACAGGTAGCAATCTCAAGATGAGATCCGATTTAAATGTATTGTCATTATACAGCACAAGTACAATACACCATCCAACCAAAGTGGATAAAGAAATGCTCCAGAAAAAAATAAATGAATGAAATAAAAAAGAAGTTGTGAAACCAAGAGATTTGAACCTGGGACCATAGGATCCACAGGCAGCCACACTAACCAGTTGAGCTAAAGGGTCCGACGTTGACTGCAACTGACTAATCCATAGTTTACACTTGTCAAGAGCCGATTGCGCAGTCGGTTAGTATTGGCATTAATAAATCAGATGTCATGCTAATATGTCATGTTCTACAGTAGGACTTACTACTATGATACGCAATAAAACAAGTCATTAGAATAATAGAAGCCTACTTTGCTGGACCGATTCATTTCGAACATATACAGTACGTGTGTGTGTGTATGTGTGTGCTTGCGCACTTTGGCTCACTACCTTTCTTCACGCATATTTATTTCTGGAGCATTTCTTTATCCACTCTGGTTGGATGGTGTATTGTACTTGTGCTGTATAATAACAATACATTGGAATCTAATCTCATTTTGAGATCAGTCACAAATCGCTTCCTGTTGAATGGATCGATTGAGTGCAATGCTGAACCTCGAAAAAAAGTTTTTGCTTGTCCCGACAGCCTAGAATATGACACGCCCACTGATGATGTCACGGTTCGCAAGGAAAAAACAACAATTTCCCGAACCAATTAATCCCGTTGTGAACGCGCCTATTTGTGTACTGCCTTTTTGCATTTTTGATGCCAATGTCCAAGTCGGCCCTGGCTGTTCTCAGGCCAGGGCAGGCGGCGTTCCGGGCCCTCAGTAAACCATGGACTTCCCCTGTCAGCCATGGTTTCTGATTGATGCATTTACTGATGTAGGCAGTGACTGTCTCTGTATATTCACGGATGTTGGTGTGATGGTTATAGGTGGCTGCCTGCTTAAACATTATCCCAGGCTGTGGTGTCAAAGCAGTCTTGAAGTGTTGAGGAGGCATCCTCTGGCCACACCTGCACTTGCTTCTGAACTGGTCTGGTGACTTTAGCCCTTGGCCTGTATGCTGGCATTAGCATGACAGTAGTGTGATCAGAAGCACCCAGGTCGGGGAGGGGTGTAGCCTTGTATGCTCCTCTCAGGGTTGTACACAAGGTCCAGTGTGTTTTTTACCTGTGTAGGAAAATTAACATGTTGTTGAAGTTGTGAGCATACAGACTTAAGGTTTGGTTGAAATCGCCAGCCACGATGAGAAGTCCATCTGGATGGGCTGTCTGTTGCTCACAGATGGCGTTGTTCAGTTCCTATAGTGCCCTGTCTCTGTCGTTGTTGTTAGAGCAGGGGGGAATGTAAACTCCCTCGGTAGGTAGAATGGCCGACACTTTAGGAACATTAACTCAACCAGGGCTGAGCAGTGTTTACGTACCACCAGTGTCTTGACACCAAGCATCTCTGATGTAAACACAGACCCCGCCGCCGCAGGTCTTGCCTTCTTCCGGGAGGACCATGTCTGCCCGGTAGCATGTTAGCTCATGTTTGACTCTTTCAACAGTTTCCTAAAGGTGAAAAACAACACTCTCTCGCCGCCTGCTGTGTCGTTGTATGTGGTCCTGTTTATTGTCCAGGGAGCGTACGTTAGCGAGTAGGATAGATGGTATAGCTGGCTTGTTTGGGTTAGCCGCTAGCCTAGCTCGTATACCTCCACGCTTGCCCCTGCTTCTGCTTCCTCTTGCACCGCCTGCGGTGCGTCCTCAGCGGGCACGACTCAGTGGTGGTGGAGTGGTGGGCTGCCGGATAGTCCAATGGCCCGTAGCTCCTCAACGTGCACCGGATTTAATTCACTAAATACCGTACTGCCGATGTCGATCAGGCTCTCATGGCTGTATGTTTGCCTTGAGGTGGATAAGCGCGACCAACACTCACACACGACGAGTAATAACAATTAAAACATGTAAACGCTGCATTATCGGGACAGAGGGTAGCCGCTGTGCCTGCTCGCACCGCCATCTTGGTCTTGATGTGGAGAGCCTTAGTCTGTTTGACACTGTGGTCTTGGTTGATCAGGTGGAGAGCCTTAGTCTGTTTGACACTGGTCTTGGTTTATCAGGTGGAGAGCCTTAGTCTGTTTGACACTGTGGTCTTGGTTGATCAGGTGGAGAGCCTTAGTCTGTTTCACACTGGTCTTGGTTTATCAGGTGGAGAGCCTTAGTCTGTTTGACACTGTGGTCTTAGTTGATCAGGTGGAGAGAGTAGAGCCATATGAAATCCGCGTTCACGGAATCGCGGAATTGACCAATAAAAATGGAATCAACTGCAAAACGTGGAATATTGCAGAATTTGGCCTAATCTGGACTGAAATTCCGTTTTTAGGTGGAACGTTTGGTGCAAAGCAAACATGACCGGGGACCGCTGCGTGTTACACACAACACAACAGTGTCCAAGCGTCTGCCGTCTGGCTGCTTTGGTGTTAACGTCGTCAAGAAGCTAAGAAATTCCGCAATAAGCCCTAAATTCAGATCAGAGCAGTATCCTAATGACTTTTATGCCTCCGGCGATAAGGTGTTTTGCTAATTCTGTCAATGTTCCTTTGGACTAGACCCGCAAAAACACATGCGACACTATTGTGATTAAATAGCTAAATCTGGTGCACCCATCCATTTGTTTAATGCAAGTGATTGTCAGTACACACTGTCCTTTATAAACTAAATAAACTAAACTAAAGGTGCCCAAATGATTCATTACTATATTTCATCACAATATAATAGATATAGCTAGGCTACTGACATTGTCATTGTGATAATGTCAGTAGTAGCTAGCTGTATCTATTGTTTACACTTGAAATATGTATTTTTATTTTGTGTGCATTTTTATTTTGTCACAATATTATTTAAAAGATATTGTGTAAAATTGAACTGTATTTCTGATTTGCAGCACTTAAAAACATTAAATGGACCGTTATATCTTATTCAATTGTGGACATTTATTCATCCCCACTTATTAGACACTATTCCTGATGGTAAAATGAGCATAAAAAGCTAAATACAGAATTCTGAAATATTAAAACGGAAAAAACGGAATTTGGGAAAAAATGTTATGGAATTTGGAAAATAATAAAACGGATTTCATATGGCTCTAGGAGAGAGTTAGAGAGTCTGTTTGACACTGGTCTTGGTTGACCAGGTGGAGAGCCTTACTCTGTCTGACACTGTGGTCTTAGTTGATCAGGTGGAGAGAGTTAGAGAGTCTGTTTGACACTGTGGTCTTGGTTGATCAGGTAGGGAGCTTTAGAGAGTCTGTTTGACACTGTTGGGCTGTGTCTTGACACAATAAGCAGGTCATGGTGCTTCTGGCAGGGAGGTGGTCAGACATTGTGGCCTAAGCGTATATACTGGGCTACTTCCTCATTTTTAATAAAAACTAATATGTACTGATTGAAAAATGCACAATTCATCTACTGTATGGAACCAGCTGTTAGAGGCCAGAATAGAACTACAGTATCATGATTAGTGTTTTAGACAAATTGCGATTTTTTTTCCTGTAATGTCTGGCTTTAGCATTATAATTACAAATCAAGATTCAGTTTATTGTCATTCCTCTCAGCCTAGAGCAGTGCAACAAGAAAGGATAAAATAGAAACTAAAATGTATCTGCATATAAAATAATAAATCTAAAATAGCTAAAAACAATTAAGAAGCGATATGAAAAACATCAATCAATGATCAAATAAAAACATACTCTAAGTCAACATATAGGACACTTGGGCAGTTGGGGCCGGCTAAGTGGCGCAGTGTTAGGGGTGGGAAAGCCGGTGGGTGGGGATTGGACATTGTGGACAGCGACTCCTACAGGTCGGTTGGTGCGCCTGTACAGCAGAATCAGGAAGTATCGGGGGCAGCATGAGCCTCTCACGCGTTACTCCTCGCCACTGAGAGATCGCGCTGTTCAGGTGAAAAGATGCGACAGCTGCCTCCTCGTGTACCGGAGGGGACACGTGATGCAAGGCTTGGTCCTCACTGCAGCCGACCAGTGGGAGGCATGGTCTAGCAACGTTGGCGAGGCGAAATTGGGATGAGAGAAAAATAGAAAAATAAGGAGAAAAAGTGGATTAAAAAAAAAAACATATATCAATAATCAAATGCAAACATATAGGATTCTCAGGGATGCTCGATATTGGCATTTTTACCTATACCGATATTGTCCAACTCTTAATTTATGATACCGATATCAACCGATATCAACCGATACCAACCGATACCGATATATGCAGGGTTTCCCCCCCAAAAAACGGAATAATTTCAGGTAATTAACATTACATATCTCTTGTTGTGGAATTAACACAACATTATGCATACTTTTGACAATAAATAAAATCAGAATTTGTTCTTACTTGCTTGCCTGGGTAAATAAAGGTTATAGAAATGTAATTTTTTTTTTTTTTTAAACCGATACCGATATTTTCCGATATCACATTTTAATGCCGATATCGGCCGATAATATCGGTAGGCCGATAATATCGGACATCCCTAAGGACTCTCAATCAATAATCAAATAAAAACATATAAGTCAACATAGGAGGAGCAGAGAGTACTGACAATGGGCTCTGTTGATTAGTCTGATGGCTTGGGGGGGGAAACTGTTCACCCCATAGTGCAAGTGCTTCGAGAGGCACATAAAAAAAACTAAATCTATGCCACACTAGACCAGCACCAGTTTACTTTTCGTGAAAACAGATCCACAGATTATGCCATATCCACAGTACTCCATAGCACCCTCACTCACCTGGAAAACAAGAATACGTATGCCAGATTTCTGTTTGTCGACTACAGTTTGGCATTTAACACAATAATCCCCTCCAAACTGGTCATCAAACCCGCCAACCTAGGCTTCACCCCTGAGCTGTGCACCCTCATCATGGACTTCCTGTCTGAGCGGCAACAGGTAGTGAGGACAGACTCCATTACCTCTGCTCCTCTGACCCGGAGCACTGGAGCTCCTCAGGGCTGTGTCCTGAGCCCCCTCCTGTACTCCCTGTACACTTACGACTGCGTATCTTCACACCACTCAAACCTGGTGGTCAAGTTTGCCGACGATACAACCGTGGTGGGCTTGATCACCCATGGGGATGAGTCGGCTTACAGGAGGGAGGTCGACAACCTGGCACAGTGGAGCGAGGATAACAACCTCTCACTCAACATCGCCAAAACCAAAGAGCGGGTGGTGGACTTCAGGAGGGGGAGGAAGACCAGAGTTGGCCCCCATCACAATTGGAGGTGCTGCTGTGGAGAGAGTGGGCCAGTTCAGGTTCCTTCGGAGTCAACATCACAGAGGACCTGAAATGGGACACCCATGCGGATCAGGTGGTGAAGAAGGCCCAACAACGCCTCTTCCACCTGAGAAGACTTAAAAAGTTTGACATGGGGCATAGTATCCTGCGTGCATTCTACAGGGGCACCACAGAGAGTGTCCTTACCGGCTGCATCACAGCTTGGTACGGGAACTGCACTGCTCACAGCCGCAGAGCGATACAGAGAGTTGTTAAGACAGCTCAGAAAATCTGCGACTGTGGGCTCCCCTGCATACAGGACATCTATAACAACCGGAAGATCATTAAAGACCCCAGCCATCCCAACAACGGCTTGATCCAACTGCTGCCTTCTCAGAGGCGTTACCACAGCCTCAGAGCCAGGTCCAGCAGGCTCAAGGACTCATACTACCATCAAGCCATCAGACTCATGAACACTATCTAATCATTCAGATTTTATTGTATGTATTTATATTTTAAGTACTTTATGTTGATTTTATTCTACTGTTGCACTTTTTATATTAACCACTCTCAGCACTGTCACTTTTTCATACATCATTATTATTGTTATTATGCTGGTTTTCACCGTGTTTTTGTGTATTGTATTGTTCTATTGTGTATTTTATTGCCATGCTGTAGGTCGAGGGGGCAAGGCCCAAGAATCTTGCTCTTTTTTGTATAAGAAATATGACAAAGATGCAACAATAAAGCTGAATCTGAATCAGTCACCTCATGCTATGTGTCCAATGGAGAATGAACAGTCACCTCATGCTATGTGTCCAGTGGAGAGTCACCTCATACTATGTGTCCAGTGGAGAATGGAGAACGGTCACCTCTGTAATTTCACTGTAAGGCAGGGTTAATCAGAAGGTCTTAAAGTATACATCTATACATTGCCTTAGACTGCCAGTTTGTAAACTGGCTATCTCTTCATTTGAATGTTTCTGTCTCTCTGTTCCCCAGATCCACCCCCTGTCCTGCTGCCCGGCAACCAATAGAGACATGGAGGAATTGAGACGTCATTCATGTGACCAGTGTGGGAAGAGCTTCAAGACAAAGGGAGAACTTAAAAGTCATCACATGGTACACACAGGAGAGAAACCTTACTGCTGTGACCAGTGTGGGAAGAGCTTCAAGACAAAGGCAGAACTTAAAAGTCATCACATGGTACACACAGGAGAGAAACCTTACTGCTGTGACCAGTGTGGGAAGAGCTTCAAGACGATGGGAGAACTTAAAAGACACCACATGGTACACACAGGAGAGAAACCTTACTGCTGTGACCAGTGTGAGAAGAGCTTCAAGAGGATGCGAGAACTTAAAAGTCATCACATGGTACACACAGGAGAGAAACCTTACTGCTGTGACCAGTGTGATATGAACTTCAAGACAAAGGCAGATCTTAAACAACACCATGTGGGACACACAGGAGAGAAACCTTACTGCTGTGACCAGTGTGAGAAGAGCTTCAAGAGGAAGGGAGAACTTAAAAGTCATCACATGGTACACACAGGAGAGAAACCTTACTGCTGTGACCAGTGTGAGAAGAGCTTCAAGACAAAGGCAGAACTTAAAAGACACCACATGGTACACACAGGAGAGAAACCTTACTGCTGTGACCAGTGTTGGAACAGCTTCAAGACAAAGGCAGAACTTAAAAGTCATCACATGGTACACACAGGAGAGAAACCTTACTGCTGTGACCAGTGTGGGAGTAGCTTCAAGACGAAGGCAGAACTTAAAAGTCATCACATGGTACACACAAGAGAGAAACCTTACTGCTGTGACCAGTGTGGGAAGAGCTTCAAGACGATGAGAGAACTTAAAAGGCATCACATGGTACACACAGGAGAGAAACCTTACTGCTGTGACCAGTGTGATATGAGCTTCAAGAGAAAGTCACAAATTAAAAGACACCACATGGTACACACAGGAGAGAAACCTTACTGCTGTGACCAGTGTGATATGAACTTCAAGACAAAGGCATATCTTAAAAGTCACCACATGGTACACACAGGAGCGAAACCTTACTTCTGTGACCAGTGTGGGAAGAGCTTCAAGATGATGCGAGAACTTAAAAAACACTACAGACGGCAGAGGACACCATGCAAGATGCCAACCTACTTATCAAGAGCAGTTAGGGGTTATGTGTCTAGCTCAAAGACACTTCGACACACTGCCCATGACGAGCTGGAATCTAACCGGGAACCTTCTGATTACCAGACGACTGCTCTCCCTCCTGAACCACTGTTTATGCAGGTAGTTATATCACTGTAATGATGTGTTTCTATGTAAATCAAGATCCGTGGTCTGAGGTATTAAGAATAGAAATCGGAATACTAATATTGAAATTAATATCCGAATGATTAGGAGACAATTCCTGAAGTTCAATAAGTTTGTTTATTATACTATGGATTAGGGCTGAACGATTAATTATAATATGGATTAGGGCTGAACGATTAATACATTTTAAATCGAAATCGCGATTTGAAATTACGCGATTAGCAAATCGCAAAGCCTGCTATTTGGGATACGTTATACAGCGAGTCTGATTCAAGGTTTTTTCTTGCTTGTCAGTCATGCTTACCAATCAGAAGTGCTGTGCTCCCATTGCTCACCAATCAGAAGTAGCCCAAGGTAGCTACGTATACGCCCAACAACAACAGCCCGTGAAACGTGTGTGAAGACGTTACAGCTAGGGATGCACGATATTGATTTTTTTTTACACCGATATCGATAACTTTATGCTCCTCTAACCGATATCGATAACCGATATTTATTGTATTATAATTTTTTTTTAAATGTGTATATATATATATATATATTTTTTATCAACATTTTTTTTTTTTTCTTTTTAGTATTTATAAGCTCCAACGTCATCGGTACTGTTATCGGTACTCGAGAAATTATGGAGTTTTTTTTTTGAGGAATTTAAACGTCGCAAACTAATCTTGTTGGCCGTTTTCTATCTCTCCTCCCTCGGTCTCTCTCTGCCTGCGCGAGCGGGCTGTGCTCTTACACACACTCACTCACTCACTCGGACAGCTCTGCTCTCGACAGCACCCGTGTGTGTGTGAGTGAGTGTGTGTAAGAGCACAGCCGGCTTGCGCAGGCAGAGAGAGACCGAGGGAGGAGAGATAGAAAACGGCCAACAAGATTAGTTTGCAACGTTTAAATTCCTCAAAAAAAGTCTGGGTCTATTTTACTAAAGTCGATTCTGACAACGCTTGTTGCCACAAGTGCAACAAGACATTTGCCAGTAATGTATAAGCGCTGGTACTTGTCAATGTGGCTGGCGGGGAGCAGCTAACGTTATAGCTCAGAGTAGAATAATGGCAGACAATCCGGAGGTAAATAAACGAACGAGAGCTTCTGATTGGTGGTAAGAAGAAGAGGTGGGTGCAAGCGGAGGGACGTAATTGGCAGATCGACTGTCTGTCTCCGAATGTAACGTGACTACGTCACAGCCAAGAAAGGGAGCGCTGGATTTGTGTAAAAACTCCCTGTTCCTAAACCACACGCTGTCAGTCATACCACAGTA
Organism: Notolepis coatsorum; assembly: GCF_963971535.1. Lineage (NCBI taxonomy): Eukaryota > Metazoa > Chordata > Actinopteri > Aulopiformes > Paralepididae > Notolepis > Notolepis coatsorum. The sequence continues at coordinate 7,334,260 of NC_140179.1, read as the reverse complement.
CTGGCAAAACGGGAGGAGGCTATAATAAAAACAAGCGCCCTTCATCCAAATCGGAACGGATTTCTTTTAACCAAAAAATGTATTATATATTATCGGAGCTATTAATAACGTTATCGGGTTTATCGGGATGACGTCATAATTGCTGATATCGGCCCGATAATTATCGTGCATCCCTAGTTACAGCAGGGCTCCAGAGTGTGCCTATTTGGTCGTATTTTCTATGTGCAGTGAAAACTCCAATGCGTCTAACAAGCTTTGCATTCTCGTCATTCCTGATGCCCACGTCGGGGGAAAATAACATTAGCCGCAGCGCTAATTAAGCTAAGCTTGCTAACCCTGCTCACAGACAGAAAACAGCGGAGTTTCAATAGTAGGGAATAGAGATGGGCGTGAGTAATCGATTACTCGCGGCTATGCGAATACTCGCAGCTATGAGAACTTGAACCAGCTTGTGAGGATTCATTGTAGCCAGCTAGCGTTGATGCTATTCAATGCTATCAACATTAGCTAACCAACTAACGTTAATGCCATTCAGAATGTATAACATAGCTACAACACACAATAACGTTAATACAATTACATGCATCATTGTTTACAATGAACGGGTGGGGCTAGTGACCGAAAGGACTGGACACAGGGACAAGTTAAACATCAATTAATTTAATACAACAGGTAGTTTCGATCTGCAAAGTCTAAAACACCGGAAAATACATTTATTTTGTACAGTAATTCACAATCACTCGAGTATAGCATGCAATCAATATCTGGATTTTTCTTACAAATGCCCATCCCTAGCAGAGCATGTGAGCGGAGCGGCGCGGACGAGAAATCCGCTCTTCGCTCTAGACGGCTTGTTCTGCTCCGCTAATCGCTCATGTTGATCCCGCCGCTCAGCGCTCCGCCCCGCTCACCTTCATTTACGAATCAAGCGCTCCCCGCTCTACATCGCTCCACAGCTCGCTCTGCAGATTTTTTTTCTTTTTGGAGCATGATGTAAATTAGCTTGATTTGACCAAACTACAACAGTCTACACCCCCTGGGCCCCTTAACAATTTGTATTGAGCCGTATTGTAATTGTACCCATTCTGCAATGTTAAATAACGTGATATCCATTCAACTAGCTCTACTAAGCGATGGTAGCTAGCCTAGCCACAATGCTATGGTCGCTGCCATTCACGTTAGCATGTAAGCTAACAACAACAATTGCGGAATATACTTTGGTCTAGCAGGATGTGAGTGACGGTTCACCCTTCTCATTGGTCGCTGCCATTCACGTTAGCATGTAAGCTAACAACAACAACAATGGCGGAATATACTTTGGTCTAGCAGGATGTGAGTGACGGTTCACCCTTCTCATTGGTTGAAAATGGCCTTCATGTTTGTACATCGCCACCTGTTGCTTTGGCATTGTACTACATGTATATTACATCAGTGTTAAACCACTGTGAGCGGCCCGGAGCGGATTGGAGCGGAGGAGAACTCTCGCTCCGGAAGTCGCGCCGACCCATTTTAAAACCCACTCCGTCGCTCACGTCAAAACTGCCCGCGCCGCTCTCGCGCCACGCCGCTCACATGCCCTGATCCCTAGAAGGGAAAGGAGGCCGGGGGTGGGCGGGGCTGAGCCTGTCTCTCTCCCCCACCCTCCCTCTCTCTACTGTACGTTCAATTATCATTTAAGTAGTAAAACCTTACACTATAAAAACGAACTGGATAGTTGATGATAATAAACATTTTACTTCATTAGCTGAAATATTCTAAAATCATTAAGTCTACTATAAGCCATTCTACCTTTATCTGTCTGTGTGTGTGCAAATTGAATCGCAATCTGTCCGAAAAATCGCTATTAGATATTTCCCCAAAATTGTGCAGCCTTAATATGGATCCATACAGTTTGTGCAGTAAAAATGCTCTTTCATTAGTAATAGAGTGGGGAAGAAGGGAGGAGAGGATAAAGAGCAGAGGATAGAAGAGACCGTAACACGGTAATGTTTTATATCTCTCACAGACAGTCATATTACTTGATACATATAAGTTCTCATGGTGCGTATACTGTGTCTCGTCTATGTCCATATTAGTCCATAAGGTACATCTCCCATTGCTGTTTATATATCATAGGCCATTTACATTAGTGTCAGAAGCAGATACTGAGCAGAGACAGGAGTCCATTTATGGCTATAGAGTGACTGAGAACATAGTGTACAGAATATGTTCATGTAAGGATGTGTGAATAATCTTTCCTCCTTACAATCACATTGTAGGAGTCATACGGCAGGTCCATATCATATAAACATCAGTAGCTATTCTCTATATTTACTAACTGCAATTACATTTTCTATCATCTATATGTACAAACAGGTAACATGACTATTCTTTATATTTACTAACTGAGGTAAAATCTGACTCGTCTCTATATTTACTAACTGAAGTTAAATCTGACTATTCTCTATATTTACTAACTGAAGTTTAATCTGACTATTCTCTATATTTACTAACTGAAGTTAAATCTGACTATTCTCTAGTATATATAGAGGTTGAGTAGTTTCCTGTGATATATCACATACACACTCCAAGTGAGTTAGATTATCTTCACAACTACAAATATACCCTACCTGCAGTATTTTAGCCTGTTATCACCCTCAGTACCTGCAGTATTTTAGCCTGCTATCACCCTCAGTACCTGCAGTATTTTAGCCTGCTATCACCCTCAGTACCTGCAGTATTTTAACCTGGTACTACACTCAGTACCTGCAGTATTTTAGCCTGGTATCACCCTCCGTACCTGCAGTATTTTAGCCTGGTATCACCCTCAGTACCTGCAGTATTTTAGCCTGCTATCACCCTCAGTACCTGCAGTATTTTAGCCTGGTATCACCCTCAGTACCTGCAGTATTTTAGCCTGCTATCACCCTCAGTACCTGCAGTATTTTAGCCTGCTATCACCCTCAGTACCTGCAGTATTTTAACCTGGTACTACACTCAGTACCTGCAGTATTTTAGCCTGGTATCACCCTCAGTACCTGCAGTATTTTAGCCTGGTATCACCCTCAGTACCTGCAGTATTTTAGCCTGCTATCACCCTCAGTACCTGCAGTATTTTAGCCTGCTATCACCCTCGGTACCTGCAGTATTTTAACCTGGTACTACACTCAGTACCTGCAGTATTTTAGCCTGGTATCACCATCAGTACCTGCAGTATTTTAACCTGGTACTACACTCAGTACCTGCAGTGTTTTAGCCTGGTATCACCCTCAGTACCGGCATCAGTATCTGTGTGTCCACATCAGTATGCATGGGATGTATGAATCTGGGATATGACCCTATAACGTACTGAATCGTCTAAACATGCACTCTTTAACTCTTCACAGTGTGAAAGTGCGGTGAAGACTGAAGCTTCACTTAAAGAGGAAGGGTTGGAACATGAAGATCTGCAACGTGAACAATCCATCGATCTAGACTCCACCTCAAAACTAGCAGCGGCGTCTGCCTCCTCTGACATAGAGGTGTTTGACTCTTTCAACGGATTCCTAAAGGCGAAGAACATCAATTATGCCCACTGTGCCATTTTCTCTGCCCCAGAGGAGGAGGACAGCGACATTCAGACCGGGGATCAGAACCCGAGGCCACAGATGACACCTTCATGTGAAGTTGAGTCTGACCCTGAATGTGATGGGGACCTAAGTACCTCTGAAACTGAACACAGTTCTGATTACTCAACTTCTTGATTAATTTCCAAAAAGCTTCCGAAGATCTCCCTCCAAGTCAGATTGTAAGGATGAAGAAGGCGAGGACACGTCAGACGTAGCCTATCGCAGAGTCCTCCTTTACCCGAGTCTGACTCTGAGAGCAGGGGAGGAAATTAGGCCATTTTACTCGCCAAATGCGAGTATTTTTTATGTTTGGCGAGTGATTCATGAAGACCACTAGCCACACTGGCGAGTAAAGAAAACTAAACGAAAAAGGATCGGTTCATATTGCGATACTCTTATTTTGAAAATCCGGCGAGTCGTATCCGCCCAGTAGTGTGAAACGCTGTGTAGCTCTGTACAGCAGAGCAGGGCTACAGAGCGCCTATTTTGCGACCCGATATGAGTCTGTGCAGTTTTTTTCCCGCAACGGGTCAAATGCATCTAACATGCTTTGCATCGTCGCCATTCCTTTATGCCCATGTCGCGTTAAATACCTAAATTAACGTTACGTTAGCTACTTACGCTAACTAAGCTAAGCAGCTAACCCTGAGAGAACAGGAGAGGGGACTGGGGAAGGAGGAGGAGGGGGGTCAGACTCCCTTTCTGTGTGGGGACTGGGGGAGGGGCAATGTGTGTGTGTTTGAAAATACCAGATAAAGTCAGGAGTGTTATATTGATAGTATTTACTGAGGATAGACAGATAATGTTGATATGTATTCATGATCATCATGCAACATAAAACAATTGTAGGAACAGTTTGGGAGAGGAAGGGGGAAAATTAACACTCACCATGCCCCGCTCAATCCAGTATTTAGTCCAGTCCATTCCAGCCCAACCCAGTCCAGTGCAACCCAGCACAGCCCAACCCAGCCTAACCCAGTCCAGCCCAGCATATTTCACTGCCCAACCCAGTCCAGTGCAACCCAGCACAGCCCAACCCAGTCCAGCCCAGCATCTTTCACTGCCCAACCCAGTCCAATCTAGACGAGCCCAACTTTCCCTCTCCAGCCCAGCATCTTTCACTGCCCAGTTCAGCCCAATCCAGTCCAGAATAGTTCCCTCTTTCATGTTAATATGTTTTATGCTAATATTGTGAAGAGTAGAGACACTGTTATTAATGTTTTATGCTAATAAATATTTTAAAGAGTAGAGACACAGTGTGATTATTACTGTGATTGAAAATCTATTTAGACAAAGACATACAAAGAAGTAATTATCACAATTAGAGATTTATTTTTGGCTGGTAAAAAAAAACCATCTACTCGCCAGTTGACTGGTAAGCCAAAAAGTTAGTTTCCTCCCCTGTCTGAGAGTGATGATGGCGATTTTGCAAAGAATGTACGCAAGTGCGAAGAGAGGAGACTTCCAACCACAACCGAAAGCAAGGACACTTCTGATGAGTCCGATTGTATGACAAACGGACAATCTGCTGAATCCAAAACGTCCATTCAGCGCAGGTCACCAACTTCAAGTGGCAAACGCATGGCGACTTCTGAATCTGACTCAGAACCTGAGCAGTACAGTGAGAACACACATAGGCTGAAGAGGAAACTGACCTACACTGCACCAGATGGAGTTCTTCTAGAAAACGTTTCTCAGAGTTCAGAAAAGGCACATCATCCTCCAGAGAAGGCTTGGCCTCTTCAACAGAAGGTTTGGCCTCTTCAAGAGAAGGCCCCTCCACTTCCAGACTTGCTCCCATCACCTCAAGGTATTCTTTTCAGCGACTGTTCCACCTGGTACGGTACCGGACCGCAGATGACATCACGTCATAAATCAATCTGTCTCTAGACTGTATGACATAATGTCGAGTTTTTTTTCTTCAAATGTATCCAAGAGTAAACATCCTAACCATGTCACAACAGCAGTCATAGTGAATATATTCAGCAATACGTTTGTTTACCAATAGGTTACAGTGTTATTAGTGAGATTTTAGTTTTTGAAATGTGATAATATTTTCACGGAGGTCAGCCATTTTGAATCGCAGAGTGATGATGCTTTGTAGTCCTATGAGCACAGGGCATCCAGAGCTCTCAATGAGCGTTGAAATTTTGAAAAACTACAGTACCCAGGAAATGACTTGTGTATGAATTTTTTTATTTCTTGGGATACTATATCACAAAACTGAACGTTATTGGCATATATTGGAGCGCAGTTAGTGTGTACCTTCTGTGAACATTTAGCAACAATCCGCGCTGAACGGATTCAAAATGGCGGACCTGTCGCAAAAATAAAAAGCTGACTGTATTTACAGTAGATTTCATTCTCGGTTCTTCATGCACACCTGGTGATACTAAATCCAAATTGAACTCTGCCATTGGAAAGAGTAGATTTGGCCCGATCCATAGATGTGCAAGTTGGCTATAATAAGGTAATTTATAGGCCTCATATTCTATAATAATATTTCAAATAGCATGGGTCCGGATGGCAGAATTCAGTACTGTATCTTCAAAATCTTCTGTTTAATCATCTTCCCTTTATTAATTTCCTTCAATATTTTGTGTATGTACTTCCCCTGGAAGCTGCCTCCGAACGGACCAAACTTTTCCCGAATCCTGTGGGCAAACAAGCTAGAACGTCCCGGTCATGTAGTAAATTCTTCAGGCAAAGCCGTTGCAGTGGCTTAAAGGAAAACTCCAACATTTTGCGAAATTAGCTTATTTAACATCTTCCCTGGAGTTAGACAAGAAGATACATACCTTTTTTGTCTCTGTGCATGCATTAGGCTTAGGGAACAGCCGCTCCGTTAGCGTAGCTTAGCGTCATTCACTGGAAGTGGGGCAGAGTTGTAGCCTGACGTTCCCTACAGTGCCCTACAGTCACGAAATACACTCCAAATACAACTCAAACGTTCCTGTAAACATGTTGTGACCTGTGTATTTACCACGTGAAGAAATAAAAAATAATTGAATTAGACAATTGTGTTTTCTAAGCAAATATAGTCGGATTTTTTTTTTGCCTAACCACTCCTCTCTGGACGCAGTCAGTGATTTCTACGTGAAGCCGTGTTTGTTGACATTCTCATTCATTCAAAGGATCCGAACCGATTGAAGTTTATGGATACCATGACTTAAAATCCTCTTACCTTGACGATTAAAAGCCTCCCCAATTTAGAAAACAGTATTCCAATGGCTGGTCTTGATAGGCTGCTAGCTAACGGAGCTAACCAACAAACACAGAACCGGGCGGACACTAAAGCAGATAACTAGGCTAACTTCCGGTCGGGGGGTTCCAAAATAAAAGAGCAACGTCTATAGCAGCGGAATACGTTTATTTTGTACATTATCTAACGTTAACACGAACCTAAACTAACTTTAGGTTAGTTGTAACGTTTAGGTTCGTGTTAACATTAGATAATGTACAAAATAAACGTATTTCCGCTGCTATAGACGTTGCTCTTTTATTTTGGAACCCCCCAGACCGGAAGTTAGCCTATTTATCTGCTTTAGTGTCCGCCCGGTTCTGTGTTTGTTGGTTGCTGGTGCTCTAGTGTGACACCTTGTGGCTGAATGTTATCTATAGCACCAGCCAGGTGCTACAACCAGGAAATGCCCAAGAGAAAGTTGTATGTTATAAGCCATGCACAGAATTTCTTTCTGTATAGAATACTTAGAATTATCACGCAGAAGCACCGCAATCATCTCTCCTTGTTTAAAAGAGACCAAGCATTCTGAGGTTGTTACATTTGAATGATACGGTTTGAAACAGGTATAGTTTTAAAGGTCCCATATTGTAGTCCTTTTCAACAAGTTAAATAGGTTCAGTTCAGTTCAGAGTTTTTATTTGCCACATGGAATCATACAATCATAGTTTCTTCATTACACAATCATAAATATCATTCCATGGACAAAAGGAGCAGGAAGAAGAATAAATCTTATAGTTACCTGCCCCTTATTCCTAAACTAAACAAGTATTTACTTAATGGTCGGCGTACAACCTAATTTACACAAATAATAATTTATACCATTATACAAGAAACACAATCCACAGTTAAACAAGAAAATTTTTAATAATAATAAAGAATAAAAGAAAGAGAAAAAAAAGAAAATATCTCACTATTCAGATCACATTTGATTTTCATACTGACTAAATTATTATTATTATTATTTTTTGAACAAATGTTTTTTATTTACCCTTTTTTAACATAAAACTAGACAATACATTAACAGTAGAAATCCACAATAAATCACAGGACTATGACCGACATAATAATAACAATAATGACAGTCCAGTACTTAAATCAAAATAAATGTAGATTAAAAGATATACACATAATAAATACAATACAATACATTATGCTCTTGCTTGCTCTCCCCCCCTCAGGATCCCCTCTTGGACAATCCATCCATTATTCCGTTTAACACCAGGAATTACAAATTCATATGCTATCCTTTATCCTCTCCACCACATCTAACCAGGTTGCTATGCTGGCTTCATTACCACCTAAAATTCGTGCGGTAGATATCTCTAGATAAATCACATCGAGATAGGTAAGAACCCATACCTTCTGGCACATTTTATCCGGTTGAATCCAGCGTGATGCTATCAGCTTTTTAGCACCCGTAAGACCGGACAAAATTAGTCTCTTTACCTGTATAGAGGCTGCTAACTGAGAAACATCATTCAACAACAATATAGAAGGCAGTACAGGTATGGTCAGAAATTAAAATTCTGATAATTGCGTGGTTACTTCTTCCCAGAATATCTTAACAGGAGGGCATTCCCAATACATATGCATAAATGTACCAATATCACCGTTTAAACATAAGGAGCATCGAGGGTCTTGTTTGAGCCCCATTGGGTGCAAACGTCTAGGAGTTAAGTAAGTCCTATGAATAAAATTAAGATTAATCTGTTGATGATCCGGGTTGCGTGATGACAGCCATACGTTTGCCCAAACTTCATCCCAATCAAAATCTACTTCCAAGTTTGGTATATCCTTCCTCCAGACTAAGTCTAGAGGAAGGACATCATATGAGGACGTAAGTAAGTGACGATAAAAGTCAGAGACGAAGCCTCTCGATGTCTCCTTTTCATAAAATAATTTGTGATATCTGTGGTGCTCAAGTGGCACCTTTAATGCTCTTAATTGTAGATAGAAATAATAGATAGAAATAATAGATAGAAATAATAAGTGGAGTTGGTGAGGTTCAATTTGTTAGATATATATTTATAGCTGCAAAAACCCCGGTTGTTGAAGACATCCCCCAATGTATGTATGCCCTTCTTTTCCCATTTGGTAAATCTGAGGTTGTTGTGCAATAAGGAGTGAATTGTTATTAAATAGGGGAGAATGACTATGCCATTTATGTTGGTTAAAACAATTTTTTTTTATTTTTTTTGATAAAATTTGATAAACACTATTACATCCCTTAAGCTTGCTATGGAGAGAATTCCACAACTTTACACCAATAACTGAAGGACACATCTGTTTAAGTGTGGTACGTGCAAACTGATGTTTAAAATTGTATTTTCTCCTACTAAACTCACTTTCTAAATGAAAAAGATTTTGTAGTTTTTTCTGGCAGTGTATTATTTCTTGCCCTAAACATAATTAACATTGTTTGAAACTTAACCATGTCTTCAAGTTTAATTATTCTAGATTTAATAAATAATGTATTTATTTGTGTGTTCTCGATAACTCACTATGTGTGATTCTTACAGCCCTCTTCTGTAGTATATATAATGGTTTTATATTGGTCCCATAAGTATTCCCCCATACTTCAACACAATAACTGATATAAGGTGAGATGAGTGAACAGTAGAGTGTTCTCATTGCCTCATACTCGAACACATCCTTTACTTTATTCATAACAAAAATACTCTTGGACATCTTTTTTTAACGTGTGCTATGTGCGATTACCATGTTAATTTATCATCCATAATCACACCAAGAAAATCGAAATTCATTAACTCTCTCTATATCAACTCCATCTATGGTCAGTACTATATTTTCATCTAGTTTTCGATTGCCAAAAATCATAAATTTTGTTTTTTTCAGATTCAGTGATAGCTTATTTACATCAAACCATTTCTTTAGCTTTATCATTTCATACACAATATATTCAGCTAGTTCCTTTAAATTATTTCGAGAGCAAAAAAATTTTTATCAGCAAACAAGACAAACTGTAATAGTTTTGAAACATCACAAATATCATTAATATATAAAAGAAAGTTTGGGGCCCAAAACCGAACCTTGCGGTACCCCATATTCAATTTTCATGAGCTCAGATTTGCCAACTGCACATATTGTTGCCTATTGTGGAGATAACTACTCAACCATTCTAGAACCATTCCTCTCACACCATATGAACGTAATTTACAAATTAGAATATTATGAAGGTATCAAATGCCTTTTTTAAATCAATAAACACCCCTATTGTTAATTTCCTTTTATCTGTTGCTGTTATTTCTTCAATAATATTCATTAAGGCAGTCGCTGTTGATCTGTGCAGTTTGTTCTTTTCCACAAAACCATCTAACTTATGCGAAAACAGTTTTTCAAGCACTTTCGAGAACTGTGAGAGCAATGACACTGGTATATAGTTAGTGAAGCTGTGCTTATCTCCTACTTTGTAAAGTGGGATCACTTTTGCTACCTTCATCCTGTCTGGAAAAATACCTGTCTGAAAAGAAAGATTACAAATATAACAGAGGTTTGATTATACAATACAATTGTCTTCTTCACTATAATCATATCTATCCCATTCAATGGATGTCTTATTCTTTGACTTTGATACAATGGATATGATTTCTGCTTCACTGACATTTCCCAAAAACATAGACTGCAGTACTTTACTATCTCCTCTCCATCCTTCCTGTAATGGTTCATAGTGTTTTTGAATGGCATCTGCCAGATTTGGCCCCACATTTACAAAAAAAAGAGTTTAATTCATTAACCACCTCATTCATGTTTTTTATAGTCTTACTATTACCAATGAAATGGCTAAGCATTTTTATGGACGCTGATTTATTTCCCATTACCTTATTTAGAATGTCCCATGTGCCCTTTATATTATTTTTATTTTCGCCTAACAATCTATTGTAATAATCTTTCTTAGCCCGTCTCATAATTAATACTAACTTATTCTTATACACTTTGTATTTAGTTTCAGCAGCCTTTTTTCTACATTTGATAAAATCTCTAAAGTTTGTTTTTCTTTTTACATGCATTCTCTAACCCCTTTGTTATTCATGGTTTTCTATTGTCATTACTTTTTTGTTTATGTTGAACCATTGGGCAAAATATTATCTATTAATGTAGCAGAGGTTTCTGTTATTCTACTTGGCTTGATGATCAGTGGATATAACCCTCTTCCATACAATAATTCAAGAAAATCTGCTGAAGCCTTATGCTTAGAAACCTTTAGTAGGTCAATATTGTATTCTCCACAAATAATAAATGTCTTATTTCCGTTTACCCTACTCAACAAATCATCCAATGTATCTGTAAATGTTTCAATCTTTGACCCATGTCTCCTGTATATACAAGTAACAATTATATTGCTTATTTTTTCCATTTCGATTTCCACCGTTAAACATTCCATTATGTCATCAATAGCCATTGTCCTATATCCAACTGGTTTACATTTAAAATCTCCATCCACAAAAAGTGCCACACCTCCTGCTTTCTTACTTGTTCTGTTTATATGATATAGTTCATACCCGTCAATGTGGAAATCAACACCCCTTTAATTTTTCGCTGAGCACAGATGCTCTTTTTCAGGAATGCCCTGCTTCACATTCACACAGTTCCATTCACACCTGGGAGCTGCCCAGTACAACCACAGTTGACACCATTGGCCACTGAGCAACTCCACTGGAGCAGTTGATTTGCATTGGCAGGGTTTGGCCCTGTCTGGCACCCAACGGGAAAAATATTATAGGCACTATAAGTAGACACCGCTACATAAAACAAGCTGGTCTGCCTGAGTGACTGGTGGAAGAAGGAGAAATAGAGATTGGACTGATTGAGTCAAGTCATGTCACATAATTCAAGTTTGAAATGCTTCTTTCTGTTTTGCTCCTGAGAGTGTGCTAGATACTGTACTGTACTGGTAATATTATTTATTTGTGTTAACTTCTGAATAAAACAACTTATTAAACACAAGTACATCTTATTGAACATTATTTTGATATTTCATTACCAATTATCATAGCAAAACAGCTTTTTCAAACAGTCTGTAATGCATTTTGGAAACGGGAGATGGGCTCATAGTGTAATGGGCCACCTGGCCTGATAAACATAAGGAGGAAAGAAAAAGTAAGGACTTACTTCTGGTCATTATTTGGGTAGAACACACATATTTTGAATGCCTTCGGCAGATTTTTTTTTTTTTTTTAGCCATTTTAATCTAGATTAATCTAGATTAAATCCAGGATTGCAGATAGATTAATCTAGATTAAATTAATCTATGCCCACCTCTAAATTAAACACATGTCTTTCTGGGTCGATATCGCATTCAACGTCTTGTATTTTATTGTCACATAAATATTCGTCTGTTGATTCTGTCATATTTCATGGAATATATATATATTCAACTGCTTTGCATTTCAAGTCACCGTCGACAAACACAGCTGCATTGTTGTTAAATTGTTCCTCGGTGTAGTATTCACAGTTTGGATTGATTGCATTACATAGATGATTTTCTGGGTCAACATCATATTCAAAATCATGTAATTTGTGTTCTGTGTATTCAGCTTTTGAGAGCGATTGGTACTCACCTCTATCGGTGTGCAGTCCCACTCGGTCATGTCCTTGTTCTTCTGTCATGATGGGTTAGTCATCTGAATGGCTCCAGATCCTTCACCTCTCGAATTGTGACAACCCTGGCTTCTTCATGTGTCTTCCCGTTTAGCCGGATCATGATTTTACAATTCCTCGTCCATGTCGATTGGATCTTTTTCTATTTTCGGAGGATGCGAGCCGGCCTTGCAATGTCCGCGTTCCTCCTGGTGAGATGCTCGTTAAGGTACACACCTGTCCCCTGCAGATTCCGCGCCTCTCTCAGTATTTGAGTATTTGAGGTCCACTAAACATGTCTTTAGATTATGCATTCTAGCTGTATATTCTATACCCCTCTGTTTCAGTCCTGTTCCCAAGCCCTGTTTCTGTGTCTGTAGATTAGATAGATTAGATCAGAATCAGAAAGGTCTTTATTGCCAGAGGGGCTAACTACTATTAAACTGTCAACAAACATTTCCCAAAATGTCTATCGCATCAAAAGAAAATCTAGGGATGTATAGAAATTAATTACTGGCTTTTTTTGTTGCTTCCTTGATACACGAATCCTGTTTGTCAGCGTTTTTTTATTCCTTCTTTCTATATGTGTAGTCTGTGTTATGATGTCTAGCCAATACGCAATAGCCGACATTCAACAGCAGACCACCCAAACACCAACCACCGCCCACATGAGCAGCAGACAGCCGTGCACGTATTCCCGGTGTGCGCACAGCGGCAGCAGAACAAGCTACAACGCAGCAAAAAACCCGAAGGCACATCAAGCAGCAGCCCCCGCAACCCCATGGCAGCCTCCCCTAATCCTCCACTAAGATGTATCTTGTATATATATTCACCCTTCAGCCTCCCTAAGTGTACTCCATCTATCCCTAAACACCTCTAGACTGGCATTACCCTGCACCAACCGCCCCTCTATTATGCTGTGATGCCTTACCTGCCTTTTGAATATCTTCAACTGCAATTCATGAATAAATTGTGCTTTAAAAATTGACCTTTTTCCCAAAAGAATAATCATATTTACAAAAGTACAGTTATATTCCTTTAAATCACCCAACAGTACAGTCTGTATATCAATATAACAACTGACATTGCAATTCGATAACCAGTTTTGCACACCATTCCAAAAACAGACTACATAAGGACCAAAAAAGGTGTGGCAAATGTTCTGTCTCTTCCACACAACATACACTCATCTGTCCGTTCAATGCCCCAGATCCTTATCATCCTCCTTGTTGCCAACACTCTGTACAGTATGTTCAGGTTTGGACAGGTTGTTTCAATGAGCTACAATCAACTTCTCGCATCCCTGCCAAGAAAAAGGAAAAAAAGCGTCAAGGTATAATGGTTTGCAGACCCTATATTAAAAATAATAAATGGTCCAAAAAGACAAAAATAAATAAAGAGATCTACCGTTTTTATCTAAAGACCAAAGGGTATATTTAATCTGCCGTATAAGATGCAACAAAAATGGGAAGAACTTGTTGATGTACCACTTCCTTGGCATTTGATATACAATAATATACAAGAAATAACTATAGACACCTATATGCGAGCCTTCCAGCTGAAAATACTCTACAGAACGTTGGCAACAAGGAGGATGTTAAGGTTATTCATGTAAGCCTGGGGGATATTCAGGATGTGGTGGAATTGGGGAGCAGGGGTGATGGGTGCATAGAAACTAACTGCATTCTGTTTTATGGCAATAACGTTAAAAAAAATGTCAAAGCAAATTGATTGATTGATTGAAAACGTATTAATACAGATTGCAGAATGGCTACAATACAGTACGGCTCAATACAAAACAACTGCTTGATTGATTGATTGAAAACTTTATTAACAGATTGCAGAATGGGTACAGTACAGTACAGCTCAATACATACAATTGTTAAGAGGATGCAGACCAGAGAAAGACTTTCGTCTTGTTTACATCAGGGTCCCCCATTTTCAATTCATCATAACATATATGACACACATGACATACAAATAGACAGTACTGCTACATCTATACATTTATGACATACCAGATTTGCAAATACAGTACTGTTTGTGATACAAAAAGTGTCCAGAAAAGAGTGTACATTTGACGTAGAAACTGTACATTGGAGGAGGTTGGGTAGGTGGGGGGGGGACTGTACATTGGAGGTGGGGGACACTACATTGGAATACTGACAAAGCCATACTTGGTAATTTACTGTACAACTGGGTTAGGACATTTGTGGGGGCCAGTTTCGAATTGCAGTCTCCCGTAGGTGTTCTTTGAGAGTGTTTTTGAAAGTGGGTAGTGATTCACATTCCAAATTACCAACCAAATTACAAACATCTCAAAACAAACTAGTCAGACTACTGCTTGACCTGACTCCTAGAACCCACCTCACCCCTGACCACTTTGACAACCTAGGATGGCTTAGAGTAGACGACAGAGTACAGCAACTTGCAATGGGCCTGGTCTACAAGATACACTACACGACCAAGGTACCCATATACATGTCAAAATACTTCCCAAAGGTCAGTGAATACCACGTCGCCACGATCACAACACCAGAGGGAGCTCCACAAATCATGTTAAACCCAGATTCGGCTCAAACAAGGGACTAAACACGTTTCGCAATTATGCCACATCAATGTGGAACGCCCTACCCAAAGCTGTAAAGGAATGTGAATCACTACCCACTTTCAAAAACACTCTGAAAGAACACCTACGGGAGACTGCAATTCGAAACTGGCCCCTACAAATGTCCTAAACCAGTTGTACAGTAAATGACCAAGTATGGCTTTGTCAGTATTCCAATGTATAGTGTCCCCTACCCAACCCCCCCTCCCACCTCCAATGTACAGTCCCACCCACCCAACCCCACCCCACCTACCCAACCTCCTCCAATGTACAGTTTCTACGTCAAATGTATACACTCTTTTCTGGACACTTTTTGTATCACAAACAGTACTGTATTTGCAAATCTGGTATGTCATAAATGTATAGATGTAGCAGTACTGTCTATCTGTATGTCGTGTGTCTGTGTCATATATGTTATGATGAATTGAAAATGGGGGACCCTGATGTAAACAAGACGAAAGTATTTCTCTGGCCTGCATCCCCTTAACAATTGTATGTATTGAGCTGTACTGTACTGTACTGTACCCATTCTGCAATCTGTTAATAAACTTTTCAATCAATCAATCAATTTCTCTCGCACTCTCTCCAACCGCACGTCTCAACCGAGCCTGGTCAAGGGGGAGGGGCTAGACCCAATGTGGAGTGACGTCCCCTCTCCGCCAATCAGCGCGCGGTCTGTGTGAAGGCGCTCCCATACTCGGAAAGTGACGCGCACACTGACACGCTGCGCACGCGCTTCTGATTATACTCCGTATTCGGCCCGAGTGTTTATGGAGATTAATTGATTGAACATTTTATTAACAGATTGCAGAATGGGTACAATACAGTACAGCTCAATACACACAAAAGGGGATGCAGACCAGAGAAAGACGTTTGTCTTGTTTACATCAGGGTCCCTCATTTTCAATTCATCAAGACAGTTAAATACACAATATACACATATAAAGAATCTAATCTAATCATCTAATCTAAACTAATCATGACATTTATGACATACATGACATACAGATATGTAGTAGGCTATACTGTTACATTTGTGACATACAATATATGCAACTATACAGTACTGTTAAACAGAGATCCTAACAGTAAATATATGACTCCTCAGAGCACCACAGACCACTGCTTCCTTTAAAAGAGGACTTAAAACATACCTCTTCACGAAAGCCTTCCCTTAGTTTTAACCTTTTTATACATGTCTTTTGTTTTTTGTCTTTTGTTTTATACATGTCATCTTAAAAAAATTCACCAGCCGCCACAAGACATGTCAAGAGTTTTAAGTCAAGTCAAGTCAAGAGTTTTAATTGTCACGGCATACAAGTATACAATGAAATGCGGGTGGTCTTGTGCACATCGTTGCGGGCAAGACCACCCGCATTTCATTGTATACTTCTATGCCGTGACAATTAAAACTCTTGACTTGACTTAAAACTCTTGACATGTCTTGTGGCGGCTGGTGAATTTTTCTCCAGGGGGGTCGATACCAAAAATGTACATGTAACAAGGTATCACAATGTCACACAGCACACAAACACGCGCGTGCGCACGCATCGCAAAACCACACACTGAGTAGCCTACTGTGTGCGTCAGAGCGTCTGTGAAACCACAAGCGTACGAATATTTAAGTAGGTACAGTTACAGTACAACTATCACCATTGCCGTCAATCAATATGATCACAGTCCATGCAGCAGCCAGGTTTCCAAATCCCGATCTCTCTCTCTCTCTCTCTCTCTCTCTCTCTCTCTCTCTCTCTCTCTCACACAGCAGACCTAGTATACTACTGTATATGAATAACGTCAGTATGAGACTATGAGTACAGCATAGTTTGCATATTGTTAAAAGAGCCAAGGCTGGCTTGTGTAAATTAAACATAATGACTTACCATCAGAAGAGTTGACATTCAGCTGTCCACAAAAAAATATATAGCTTGTTGTTATTATCAAACCAGCTAAGACAGAGTATAGCCTAACCCTTCAAGCTTTGTGGTCCAGGCTTGAACTTTCCATAAAAGTGTCCATATAAATCTATTTAGTTAGATCCGACACTGTCTGAATGTACAGTATCTTGTGATTATTATCAATTTCCGACAACTCCTAGCCGAACGTATTTCCCTACTAGACTCGAGGTGAGTAGGGACGTGATGTCACGTGCCACTCTCAGCCAATAGAGTGACTACTTCGGGCACAAGAGCAAGCGCCCTCGAGATATCGTATTTGATTGTGTTATGTTGTACGTACGTATTTATTTACGTACGTATGTATTTGCATTTTGCCCTGTGAGTTGCGCACCTTCGGTGGAGCTGAGATCGAGCGCCCATGAAAAGGGAGTGGAGGGGGCTAGGCCGCTAGGGGCTGGGGGGCGTGAATACTTTCCCCAAGGCAGTTGCATCAGGCTGCGTAAACCGAACGCGGAAGGACAACTGCCTTCGGGAAACTATTCACGCGGCCAAATAATTCTTTCTTCTTCTTCTTTTAACCAGGGGGGGTGGCGCTCTAGCGCCCTCTATTGACCAGCCGCCGTGTTTTATCTTTTTTTTTATGCTTTTATGTCTTGTTTTTTAATTGCCTATGTTTTTAAAGTCTGTTTTTACTCTGTAGCACTCTGAGATTTGGTTTCCAAATATATAGTGCACTATACATTTATAAAACAAATATAGATCCTATTAATACAGAAAAGAGCTATTATAATAATAAATAAAGCTAGTTATCTTGAATCGACAAATCCATTATTCATAAAGTCCTGCACATTACAATTTGTAGATATGGTTTACATAAAAACCTTGGAGATCATTTTTTGTGCTAAGAGTAAGAACCTACCAGCTTGTATTCAATGTCTCTTTCAACCAAGAGAAAGAAAGTATCATTTAAGAGGGTTGTGTATTCTTAAAACATATACAAAGGTAAGACTAATGTAAAAGCTAGATGTGTTTCAATTTTGGGAGTTAAATTGTGGAATAGTCTTAGTGACGGGTTGAAGTTGTGCACCTCTCAGGGGAGATTTAAAAAGGCCCTGAAGGATAAAATAATTCAGGAGTACAGTTTTGAGTAAAACATCAAACATTTATTTTCTCTTAAAGAAAAAAATTTATTATATCTTGCAGCATATTTTAAATGTTTCTTTCTTATATTAAAGTATATTTAGTTTTTAAGAATTGTAAAGGATATAGGCAAAAATAAGCATGTGCTTCAGCCTATTCCTTTTTTCGGTCATTGAGTTTGGATTTTGTGTGTGAGCTTCACAGTACAAATACAATATAGTCATATAAAATATAATAATGAATTAGGAGGGGTGGGTGGGAGTTCTCCAGGCGAGAACTCAATTTAAAAGTTCTTAGTGCACTGTACACACTACCAGGAGAAGACACTGCATTTCCATATGTGGAGTGAAGCTGTGGAACAGTCTGAATGTTGTGCTAAAGCAATGTCCAAACATGAGACAATTCAAACTGAATTATAAAGAAATGATTTTCACGAGTTACAGGGATGAGGAAGGGATTTGACATTCACAGGTATTTACGTTTTTATTTTATTTCTTTCATATTTTACATATATAATTTTTGTTTGGCATATATATATATAGTTTTTGTTTTGTAAGGTTTTAAATTAGTACACATTTGAGTAGTGGAAAAGGGGTAGGATTAAATAAGTGTATGAAATTATGTCTTCCTACTCCTTTTAAATTGTAAATTGAGTAAATTGAGTACAGTATGTTTTGTTTTTGTTTATTTCTTTCCATTTCATAGAGCAATGATTTGTTTTGATTTTATATTGTTTGTATTTACATGTTCTAAATAAAGATTTCAGTGTGACCCTGCTATCTTTATATGTTCTCCCCACCATATATATTTTCTCCCACCCACCCACCCCCTCCTAATGTACAGTCCTCCCCATCATATGTATATATTTTCTGTTAGGATCTCTGGGTAACAGTACTGCATATCCTATATGTCACAAATGTAACAGTACTGTACTACATACCTGTATGTCATGTATGTCCCTATATGTCATAAATGTCATGATGTATGTTGTGTATGTCATAAATGTGACTATGAATTGAAAATGGGGGACCCTGATGTAAACAAGACGAAAGTCTTTTTCTGGTCTGCATCCCCTTAACAATTGTGTGTATTGAGCCGTACTGTATTGTACCCATTCTGCAATCTGTTAATAAAGTTTTCAATCAATCAATCAATCAATTCCCAGCAGGCGCCGTGCTTGTAATATGACACCTGGGCCCATGCGCAGTCGGCACGCATGTTCAAGGAGCAGTCTATACTTTCCGTAGCCGCATTTCTGCAGGACGCTCTCTGATTGGCCGACGTCAGTTTCTACACTGGTTAGGCTTAGGCACTCTTTCGAAGTAGGTTAAGGTTAGAGTTTGTCTTAGAGCGTGACGGCAAGTTCTTTCGACGGTTAAGCTTAGGCACTCTTTCGAAGTAGGTTATGGTTAGAGTTTGTCTTAGCGCATGGCGATAGAACGCCCGGTAGTTTGCAGGCTGTTCGACGCGGAAATGGGCAAAGACACAGCTCGTCACGCGATTGGGCAAACATGTCAGTGGCCAATCAGAGAGCGTCAGTCAGTGGCCAATCAGAGAGCGTCCTGCAGAAATGCGGCTACGGAAAGTATAGACGCCCGCCAGAGCCGCGCGGTTAGAACATTTGGGCTGCACGCGGCCACGCGCGCCTGATCCACGTGGATGAGAATTACACAAATGACGTCACGCGCACGGCGCACCAATGCGCACGATTGCCGCGACCAGAAACGTCAGTGGCCAATCAGAGCGCAGAACGCGAAACTGGAAATCCGTTGGTAAAAGTATTCAGGCCGCCGGGGGCGTGAATACTTTCGGCAACCAACATGTCCTTCCGCGTTGCTCTGATTGGCCAGCGTTGGCCAGCACTCTCCTTCGTGAATACCAGCCGCTCTACGCTCGTTCCCTACGCCGCGCATGCGCATGAGGCTCCCCCAGGTGCTCGTTTACAGAGCGTAAAAATACGCTTGTGTTATGATACAGGAGCTAAATAGGAAGTACTTGAGGTCGTTGTTAAATACGTGTGTGTTTTAATAAACAGTATAACTGTAAAAGAGCGGCGGGGTTTGGCGTGTAATGACTAGCGATGAATATTATGTGTTTTAAATATGTTGCGACCGTCGGATTGTTGTTAAAAACGGAGGGATACTAGCTAAGGTGTGGGGAAGTTGGCGTATATAAGTTGATTGCTTTAAAAACGGAGAGAAATGTCGTATTTACGCTGTTTAAAACGGGGTGATGGGCGAAAATCTTTGGTTTTAGCTTAACGTATGGGGTGGAGTTCAATTCGCGAGCAGGTAAGGGGCCTACGTAATGTTTAAAGAACAAGATCTAAGGTTATGTGGAATTTACAAATATAGATGTGAAGAAAGATTTTGAAAAGATGTTTTAATTTTCTGTTAAATTAGATAAGTTGCCGGTGAGGTAACGTTAGAGTGACGCAGCGAGGAAAGATTACGTATGTCCGCTTCCGGTTTGCGCGATGAGCTCTGGGTATCGTAGTGTTAGTGTTTAACGTTATGCAGTGTTTATGTTTCAATATTGTGTGTTTGTGAATGTTAAATGTGGGGAATGTGTGTGCGGATGTGTGCGTCTGTGCTGCGGGATGTTTGTGGAGGTTAATACGCGACGCGATAATCCCCCTGGTTAATAATAATAAATGGGCATCACAGAACACGCCATATTAGCAACGCTGGTTAATAATAATAAGCGGGTATAGCATGATAATACCTAGCTGCATCAGATAATACCTACCTGCATCAATATACGCCGCGCTATATACTATATACTCCAACGCCTATATGTAGAACATGGTACAGTACTGTAAGTGGGGAGTGTAAACATTTATAGTTAAAGACAGTAGAGCTTGAGTACTTTCTATAGGGCTTTGTGTGAGGTTTTGTCCGCTGCTCACCTACTCGCTCTGTTCCTTTAAACCTACTGTTAAGGAATTCCCTTCTCACTCACCTCACTAGCCCCCACCCTCGCGTTCGTTACTCTCGTTTGCTCTCAGCGGCCACACCTTGGACTACCTGTCATTGTGTGTTTGATTGGTCTTGTGCCGAACACACACTTTAGTTTCAAGTATCAATTACCTTCACGCACCTGTGGTGCATTCTAATTAGTTCCCCTGTGGGCTTTAAGTACCTGGCTCTTCTCCTCTGTTCCTCGTTGGATCGTGCCGTAACATGCCGTATCATTCCGTATCAGATTCTCTATCACCGGTACTCATTCGGGAGGTCCTCTGTCTGTCTATGCTGTTTTCATCTCCGGCGTGAGATGTGCTCCAGCCTTCGCCTCCTGTCGCCGTTGCCTGAGGGAGATACTGGACTGCGCTCCCTAGTCTTCCACGGGAGGTATCCCAGTGATCCACTTCAGACCTCCGCGCAGCAGGCGTCCTGACGCACATCCAGACCTCCGCGCAGCAGGCGTCCTGACGCACATCCAGACCTCCGCGCAGCAGACGCCCAGACGACCATCCAGACCTCCGAGCCTGGCGTGCTCTTCCGCGCAGACGCACTCCAGATGCGTCCTCCGTACCGGCGCGCACTCCAAGCAAGACGCGCACCATCCAGACCTCCGAGCCTGGCGCGCTCTTCCGCGCAGACGCACTCCAGATGCGCCCTTCGTACCGGCGCGTACTCCAAGCAGTCGCGCACCACTCTGACCTCCGCTTGGACAACCGGTTCCCCGGTGGCGACGCTCTCGCCCCGTTCTGTTCCAACGCTCTTTACGCACAACGCCTGGGTGAGTTCTTTATGACTGTCTTTGATCCAATTCCGTTTTTCGTGTGTTTATGAAACACTGAAGATTTCCAGCTTTTTATCAGACAGTCACTCACCCAGCGTTTTAGCCTGTTTTTGGATTGTTTTCATTGGGATGATATTTTGGCCTTTACATCGCCTCACTGTGTGTTTTCACACCGAAGATATTTATTCACTTGGATTGTGTTTGGGACGTTTACTCACAGTGTGTATATACACCGAAGATTCTGTCACCTTGATAACTCTGTTTTTGGGACTAGTCACCTCTCCTGCACCTGCTCTGTTTTCCCCTTTGTACTCTGAGCTAACCCACTCCTCTCTCCCTCTCTGCCCCGTTTACCCACCTCGGAGATCTGCCGAGAGAAGTCTGCAGAGCGGCTCTGATGTTCCCACCTGCTTCCCCAGATTACCATCCCGGGAGAAGCTGCAGAGCAGCAACCTCTTTATTGCTTTTTCCAAGGCCTGACCCTGTTTACTCTGTCCCAGTATGCAGCTCCAGCCCTCGCCCTGTTCCAAGGCCTTACCCTGTTTTTCCCTAGTCCTCCTAGTCCTCCCTATCTAGTCCTCCCAGTCCCCCCTGTCCCCAGCCCGCCTCCGCGGGCCTCTGTCCCTTTCTCCCCTCTCTAGTCCTCTTAGTCCTCCCTGTCCAGTTCCTCCTAGTTCCTCCCTGTTCCTGCCTTGTCCCTTGCCCCGGCCCTGTTTCCTTTAGCCTTCCCTTTGCCTTCCCCTTAGCCAGCTCGCCTCTTAAAGGCACTGGGCCTTTCCCTTTTCTTGTTATCCAGTATGGGTGTTCTCCCTTAAAGGGACAGTGCCTTTTTTTCTGTTTGTTTTCAATAAATGCCCGTTCTTGGCTTACTCTCATACCTGTCTTGTGTTGTGCGATTGGGGTCGGCTACAAACCACAACACTTTGATTCAAACCGGTGCATGAGATGAGGTTCTATATGTAGAACATGGTACAGTAAGTGGGGAGTGTAAAGAGTGATTCAAACCCCCTCTGCACATTGATGCTTTATACTAGTTCAAGAAAGTAGAGCTTGAGTACTTTCGATAGGGCTTTGATTCAAACCCCCTCAATGTACAGTTTCAGCTGGGCTGTGTTGTCACGCGAAATAACGTTATGAATAAAACGCGAAATAACATTATATAACGTTATGTTATATAACGTTACAATGTACAGTTTCTGACAGCTGGGCTGTGTTGTCACGCGAAATAACGTTATGAGTGAATCTGGTAGTTGTTTTGATAAATATGTATTCTATACGGATTCGAACATAACATTACATTTCCGCGATTAGCCTCGCTTGGCGTGTGAGTGCCGTCAAAAAGAAAATGCGCATGCACGCGTTACTGGCTTAGGGGGAAAACGAGCGTAGAGGGCTGGCCGATCGCTGGCCAATCAGAGCAACGCGGAAGGACATGTTGGTTGCCGAAAGTATTCACGCCCTCCGGCGTGCGTTATTTTGTTCCGTAGCCGCATTTTGCGGAGACGCTCTCTGATTGGCCACTTCATGTGACATGTGCGCCCAATCGTGTGACGCCTGTTTCTACACTGGTTAAGCTTAGGCACTCTTTCGAAGTTGGTAGTAAAGATGGCACCGCAACGACCGGCTGCCTATCTGTGCGCTCCGTCGAGACTGTGCTTACTTTTGTTAATATTTATAGTTTTAAGAGTTTTGTTTGTACCAACTGTAGGTGCATTTAATGTGTATGACCGTCAGTCACTCATAGACATTGGATTACGGGAAACTTACCAACTGGATTACTCTCTGGATCAGCTCGCCGAACCACAACAATGGCCTGCGGAGATCTTGAGGACAATGGGACCAGACCTCGACCCACGTAACAAAGGATCCAGGCGACGAGGAAGGAGAGCCGGAGTCCGAAACAGACTGCGAACCAGGCGGCACAGAACGCCACTGCCCAGTATATTGCTAGCCAATGTACAATCAATAGATAATAAATTGGACGACATCAGAGCAAGGATTCAATTCCAAAGAGACGTTAGAGATTGTAACGTTCTCTGCTTCACCGAGACGTGGCTGACGCCGGACGTCCCAGACCACGCTATCCAACCGGCCGACCACTTCTTCATCCACCGCAAGGATCGTACAGCAGAATCCGGTGAACAGCGAGGAGGAGGAATAGTCTTCATGTTGAACAATAACTGGAGCGATCCAGGCAACGTGAAGGAGCTTTCGAATCACTGCTCCCCCAACCTGGAGTACATATCCATCAAGTGCCGGCCTTTCTTTCTCCCGAGAGAGTTAACGTCCATCATCTTGGTCGGAGTGTACATTCCACCGCAAGCAAACACAGGCGACGCGCTGTCCCTGCTTCATGACGAGGTAAATAGAATCCAGGCAGCTTGACGCTGCCATTGTGGTTGTGGGCGATTTCAATAGCGCCAATCTGAGAAAAGTATTGCCAGACTTCTACCAGCATGTGACTTGTAACACCAGAGGCGGTAACATTTTAGACCATTGTTACTCGCAATTCAAGTGTGGTTACAAGGCTCATTCTGCCAGTAGTTTCGGCAAGTCGGATTATGCCGCCATCTTTCTTTCTCCGGAGTATAAGCAAAGTCTCAAGCGTGTGCCGGTAGTCTCGCGAGAGGTGCAGAAATGGTCTGTGGAATCAGAGGAAACGCTACAGGCTGCACTTGAATGTACAGACTGGGGGGTGTTCCGCGATAACACAGATAACATTAATGACTACACGGAGACAGTGCTGGACTTTATATGTACTTTGGTGGAAGAAACAATCCCCACTACCACAATTAGAGTTTACCCAAACCAAAAACCCTGGGTAGACAAATCCGTCCGTGAGGCTCTGAAAGCACGAACCGCAGCCTACAACGCCGGGCTTGTGGCAGGCAACATGAATGACCACAAGGTGGCGAGATACAACGTCAGGAGGACAGTAATAGAAGCAAAGAGGCGCTACAGGGATAAAATTGAACTTCAATATGAACAGGCTGACTCAGCATATGTGTGTAGGGTATTAGATAGCAGGTATTGGTGGTATATCCTGTATAAGACATTTAAATATATGGTGATTTCATTGGATGTGCACTGTTAATAATGCTTGTATATCTTATCGTGTGTTGTCATGTTTGTTTATATGTTTGTTTAAAAAAATAATAAAAAAATAAAATACAAAAAAAGAACAGGCTGACTCTAGAGCTATGTGGCAGGGCCTCAGAACGATGACAGATTACAAAGGCACCTCCCTCAAGCTGAACAGTGACATCTCCTTAGCAAATTACCTCAACACCTTCTATGCGAGGTTTGAGGCTGGGAATAACAACACCAGCCTACAAGCCACTGCAATGGAGGGGGGGGCTGCTGAGGGAGACTCAGTGTTCAGGGTAACAGAACATGAGGTGAGGAGGACCTTTAAGAAAGTGAATATCAGGAAGGCAGCAGGACCGGACGGTATCCCCGGCCGCGTCCTAAAAGTCTGTGCCGACCAACTGGCCCCGGTATTCACTAACATATTTAACCTGTCCTTGGAACAGGCTGTCATCCCCACCTGTCTGAAGAAGTCCACTATCATCCCTGTACCCAAAAAATCCAAGCCTGCTTGCCTCAACGACTACCGCCCTGTAGCTCTCACCTCTATATCCATGAAGTGCTTTGAGAAGCTAGTTAAGGGCTACATCTGCTCCTCCCTCCCCATCAACCTGGACCCCCTGCAATTTGCATACCGCCCCAACAGGTCCACGGAGGACGCCATAGCCCATGTGCTGCACACAGCAGCATCCCACCTGGACAAGAGGCAGGGGAACTATGTGAGAATGCTGTTCATCGACTACAGCTCAGCATTCAATACCACAGTCCCCTCCAAAATCATAGCCAAGCTCAGGGACCTGGGCTTGAACTATGACCTCTGCCAGTGGATCTTGGACTTCCTGACGGGCAGACCCCAGGTGGTGAGAGCAGGCAACTGCACCTCCTCATCCATCACCCTCAACATAGGGGCCCCCCAGGGCTGTGTTCTGAGTCCCCTCCTCTACTCCCTGTACACACATGACTGTGTGGCACAGCGGAACAACAACACAATCATCAAATTTGCTGACGACACAGTAGTGGTGGGCCTGATCTCTGCAAACGACGAGAGGGCCTACCTGGAAGAGGTCAAGGTCCTAGCGGGATGGTGTCAAGAGAACAGCCTCTCCCTGAACGTCAGCAAAACAAAGGAGATGGTTGTGGACTTTAGGAGGTCGGGGGTCAGGGACTACAGCCCCCTCAGCATCGACGGGGCACCGGTTGAGAGAGTGAACAGTTTTAAGTAACTTAGAGTCCACATATCCGAGGACTTGACATGGACCACACACATTGGCAGTGTTGTGAGGAAGGCACGGCAACGCCTCTACTTCCTCAGGCGCCTAAGGAAGTTCCCAGTCAGTCAGAAGATCCTTAAGAACTTCTACTCATGTACAATAGAGAGCATCCTGACTGGCAATATCACCTCCTGGTTGTATCACCTACAACAACCATCAGATGCACTCACAGCACACACATCCACACGCACACACTCACTTTAAACAAACAACTCAATGCAGCACCCACTTACACACTTTAGAACACCTAAACACACTTTATATTTATCTCATCCCATTTCTGCTTTGCACTATATAGTATATTGTATAGTATATTGTATGGTAACTCAGTTACTTCTACTTTGCATTGAACATTGTACATATGTACATATTGAACACTTGTGTCTACGTATGTGACTTCTATTTTATACTGCTATACCTATTTTATTTTATACTTATCTTTTTTGTCTAGCACAGTCTCTGGAGCGTAACAGAAAGAAGCATTTTGTATAAAAGTATTCTGTACTTCTGTATGACAACTAATAAAGAAACTTGAAACTTGGTTAAGGTTAGAGTTTGTCTTAGAGCAGGGCGATAGAACACCAGCCCTGATTCCAAACTCTAATTGATTGATTGATTGAAAAGTTTATTAACAGATTGCAGAATGGGTACAGTACAGCTCAATACATACAATTGTTAAGGGGATGCAGACCAGAGAAAGACTTTCGTCTTGTTTACATCAGGGTCCCCCATTTTCAGTCTCCTGTAGGTGTTCTTTCAGAGTGTTTTTGAAAGTGGGTAGTGATTCACATTCCTTTACAGCTTTGGGTAGGGCGTTCCACGTTCCACATTCCACTAACCTTAACCAACTTCGAAAGAGTCACCTAAGCTTAACCAGTGATAAACTAGGCGTTAGGTAGTTTGCAGGCTGTTAGACCCGGAAATGGGCAAAGACACAGCTTGAAAATGGGGGACCCTGATGTAAACAAGACGAAAGTCTTTCTCTGAATGAATGAATGAATGAATGAAAACTTTATTTAACAGATTGCAGAATGGGTACAATACAGTACGGCTCAATACATACAATTGTTAAGGGGATGCAGACCTGAGAAAGACGTTTGTCTTGTTTCCATCAGGGTCCCCCATTTTCAATTCATATAGACATTTATGACATACACAACATACATGACATTTATGGCATAGGGACATATAGGTATTTAGTACTGATACATTTGTGACACAAACGATATTCAAATATACAGTACTGTTACCCCTAGATCCTGACAGAGTATATACATATGATGGGGAGGGGACTGTACACTAGGAGGGGGTGGGTGGGTGGGAGAGAAATATACATACGGCGGGGAGGGAATATATACATGCGGTGGGGAGGAGACTGTCTATTAGGAGGTGCTGGGGGTTTTGGGCATTTACGGTGGCCAGTTTCGAATTGCAGCCTCCCGTAGGTGCTCTTTAAGAGCGGTTTTGAATGTGGGTAGTGATTCACATTCCTTTACAGCTTTGGGTAGGGCGTTCCACATTGTTGTGGCATAATTGCGAAACGTGTTTAGTCCCTTGTTTGAGCCGAATCTGGGTTTTACATGATTTGTTGAGCTTCCTCCGGTGTAGTGGTTGTGGTATTCACTGACCTTTGGGAAGTATTTTGACATGTACATGGGTACCCCGGTCGTATAGTGTATCTTGTAGACCAGGCCTATTGCAAGTTGCTGTAGCCTACTCTGTCGTCTACTCTAAGCCATCCTAGGCTGTCAAAGTGGGCAGGGGTGAGGTGGGTTCTGGGGTTCAGGTCAAGTAGTAGTCTGACCAGTTTGTTTTGTGATGTTTGTAATTTTGTTTTAAGCGCCTTTGAGGTGCTTTGGTACCATAAGGTGCACGCATAGTCGTAGTACCCTTGAATGAGTGCTCCTGCCAGAGTCTTCAGGGTATTCTTGTTTACCAGAGTCTGCATCACCTTAACAATTGTATGTTTTGAGCTGTACTGTAGTGTACCCATTCTGCAATCTGTTAATAAACTCTTAATCAATCAATCAATCAAGTCACGCGATTGGGCGCACATGTCAGTGGCCAATCAGAGAGCGTCTTCGCAAAATGCGGCTACGGAAAAAAGAACGCCTCCGACGTTCAGAATACCGGAACTGTCGCGGTGGTCTGTCACCGTTCGGCACGCATGCGCATTGTAACCACATACGGAGCTGCGTCTTCCAATAGGGTCCAGCTGCAGACTCGGAGCCTCGAGGTCCAGATTGGTACTTCCGACCGCCACAGGACTTCCGACCGCCACAGGACTAATGCGGAAGTATCTCGAAGTACGTCTGACGTATCTCGAATTACGTCTGACGTTTCTCTTCATAAAATAATATAAAATCAGCAGCATGGGGAGGGCCGGGGGGAGGGGAGGTACAGGTAGTAGAAGACATAGAGGTACAGGTCACATAATTATAGTACAGTGGAGAAGTAAAAATGGAATAAAAAGGCAGTGTAAACAATATACAATATTATTAACTCTAATAATAACACGCCTCGCGGGCTCATTATAATACGAGTCACATAATTATAGTACAGTGGAGAAGTAAAAATGGAATAAAAAGGCAGTGTAAACAATATACAATATTATTAACTCTAATAATAACACCTCGCGGGCTCATTATAATACGAGAGCCGTGGGTCTGCATTGTATAGAGCGGATCCCCCGGCCGTATTCAAGCGCTGGAGCGCTTTGCGATCGATCAAACTGTATTAATATAGTAGTAATAATAGTAGTTGGCTAGTTGCGCGCTTCTGGCCACCTCCCGCAGTGCGCGCATACACACATACTGTCTGTAGCTATACAGTACGTGCAAAATTAATTGTCAAGAGCCTCATCTCATCTGGCTCTGCAAATAGATCTAGAGTCTGAATATCATATAATAGCCTGCTGATGATCTCTCTCTCGAGTCAAATCCATTCTGAGAACGGAATGCAGTGCCCGCGACGAGGGTCTTGATTGATTGATTGATTGATTGATTGAAAATTGTATTAACAGATCATGCTGGACCTACAAAAGGCCTTTGACACTGTCAATCACTCCATTCTTGATTGAACATTTTATTAACAGATTGCAGAATGGGTACAGTACAGTACAGCTCAATACACACAATTGTTAAGGGGATGCAGACCAGAGAAAGACTTTCGCCTTGGGGGGGGGGGGGTCGGGTAGGAGGGGTGGGGGACACTGTACAACTGTACAAGCAAAACTGTACATTGGAATATTGACAAAACCATACTTGGTCATTTACTGTACATTGGAGGGGGTTGGGTTACAACACAGGAGCAGAGTATAAACAACAGTACAGTACTGTTTCTCATTCCTGTACTGTTGTTTATACTCTGCTCCTGTGTTGTAACCCAACCCCCTCCAATGTACAGTAAATGACCAAGTATGGTTGTCAATATTCCAATGTACAGTTTTGCTTGTACAGTTGTACAGTGTGTCCCCCCCCCCCCCCCCCACCCCTCCTACCCGACCCCCCCCCCCCCCCCCAACCACCTCCAATGTACAGTCCCCCCCCCCCCCACCTACCCAACCTCCTCCAATGTACAGTTTCTACGTCAAATGTATATACTCTCTTTTCTGGACTCTTTTTGTATCACAATCAATACTGTATTTGCAAATCTGGTATGTCATATATGTCCTGATGAATTGAAAATGGGGGACCCTGATGTAAACAAGACGAAAGTCTTTCTCTGGTCTGCATCCCCTTAACAATTGTGTGTATTGAGCTGTACTGTACTGTACCCATTCTGCAATCTGTTAATAAAATGTTCAATCAAGAATGGAGTGATTGACAGTGTCAAAGGCCTTTTGTAGGTCCAGCATGATCTGTTAATACAATTTTCAATCAATCAATCAATCAATCAATCAATCAAGACCCTCGTCGCGGGCACTGCATTCCGTTCTCAGAATGGATTTGACTCGAGAGAGAGATCATCAGCAGGCTATTATATGATATTCAGACTCTAGATCAGGGGTGGCCAACCAGTCAGAGACTAAGAGCCACAAAAAAATGACTGTGGTACCACAAAGAGCCACACCATATACCAGCGTTTCTCAACCTTTTTTTTCAGTCACGGCACCCTTCATGTGTTTATAGGTCTCACCCTCTGGCCTTTGAAGTTGCTAATGTCTTTTTTATTTGGGCCTCACAGGGTTAAAAGTACCCTGTGAGACCCACGGTTGCAAAATTACAAAATCACTTTTAGCCATTTAAAAAAATAATGTTTATTTAAAAAATGTTAAAGGGGAACTATTTTACTATTTCTTTCACTATTTGGGCACTTTTACACAATTCCTGTGAGTCTATGGAACACCTAGGTTTTTTTCAAAAAAAATGCATTGTTTTGTATTTCTAATCAAGTACTAAAAACCGCATTTTTCTACCTCAAGATCTTAAGCCGTTTTGAGGCTGGGCTCCAACCACTGTGTGGCCTGGTGCCAACTGCCACATCAACTGCCACATTATTATGCAGCTGAGAAATCTCTGACATCACAGATATGCACATTTTCAGATGACTCAGTTCAGTGAGGGTGAATATTGTGAGAGGAGAATTGGAAGAATTCGCCAATATGAGAATTAGAGACATATATCCTATTAATATAAGTTCACATAGCTAAGAAACAATGGTAAACACTGAAAAAAGCCATTTATAAGATAGTTCCCCTTTAAGCACATGTATAGTCAATTGGTCCTGTTGTTCAGCCTCACAATGCTATTTGATAGTAAATGTGTTTATATGTCCCACCCTCTGGCCTCTGAAGTTGCTAATTTCTTTTTAATTTGGGCCTCACAGGGTTAACCTCTTAAGCCCGAGATATACAGTAAAAGTGTATATTTTCAGCATTATGTTTGTTTACCAATTATTTTAACTGTTATTAGTGAAATATAAGATTATAGAAATCTCAGGGCATTGAGTCGGAAACCGGCGCATATTGACAGGAGGAAGTGGCACAGCCAAAAGTGAGTGTAGTCTTTTGAAGGAAGAGACTCAGGGCTTTCAAATTTCGAAAAACTACCCTACCCAGCTCACAATCAATCTGACTTCTGGATTTACTTTTTAATTTCTCTTATTTTTTGGGATTATCTCCCACAAACCTGAACGTTATTGCCATAAAACAGAACGCAGTTAGTTTCTCTACCTTTCTGTGAACGTCTTGCAAAAAATGGTGTTGCAATATGATGAAAAATGGTGGAGAAATTTACATTATAAAAAAGATGGCAGAATTCAGTACTGTATCTACAAAACCTTCTGTTTAATCATCTTCCCTTTATTCATTTGCTTAGATTTTTCAGGTCTGGTCAATTTTAGCATGGTGTTATTTACAGTCAAAGATTTTTTTTTTTTAAATATAATTGATATTCTCCTTTGGTTCATTACAATTTACTCAAGCCTAGTAACAGACACTATTTCTGACACTGATCCATATATGTCCCTAGATTCAGATACCAAGAACATGCAAATGGACCATTTAAAAAAAAATTGTAAATGTTTATTCTACGCCCTTATGGAATGAGTGACATAAAAAAAAAAAGTAAAAAAAAAAAAAAAAAAGTAAAAAAATAATTTAAAAAAATATTTTTTTTTTATTTTTTTTTTATTTTTTTTATGGATGGAAGAGCCGCACATTGACGGGCAAAGAGCCGCATGCGGCTCGCGAGCCGCGGGTTGGCCACCCCTGCTCTAGATCTATTTGCAGAGCCAGATGAGATGAGGCTCTTGACAATTAATTTTGCACGTACTGTATAGCTACAGACAGTATGTGTGTATGCGCGCACTGCGGGAG
Organism: Notolepis coatsorum; assembly: GCF_963971535.1. Lineage (NCBI taxonomy): Eukaryota > Metazoa > Chordata > Actinopteri > Aulopiformes > Paralepididae > Notolepis > Notolepis coatsorum. Next base: position 7,302,265 of record NC_140179.1, on the reverse strand, counting down.
GTGGCCAGAAGCGCGCAACTAGCCAACTACTATTATTACTACTATATTAATACAGTTTGATCCATCGCAAAGCGCTCCAGCGCTTGAATACGGCCGGGGGATCCGTTCTATACAATGCAGACCCACGGCTCTCGTATTATAATGAGCCCGCGAGGCGTGTTATTATTAGAGTTAATAATATTGTATATTGTTTACACTGCCTTTTTATTCCATTTTTACTTCTCCACTGTACTATAATTATGTGACTCGTATTATAATGAGCCCGCGAGGCGTGTTATTATTAGAGTTAATAATATTGTATATTGTTTACACTGCCTTTTTATTCCATTTTTACTTCTCCACTGTACTATAATTATGTGACCTGTACCTCTATGTCTTCTACTACCTGTACCTCCCCTCCCCCCGGCCCTCCCCATGCTGCTGATTTTATATTATTTTATGAAGAGAAACGTCAGACGTAATTCGAGATACGTCAGACGTACTTCGAGATACTTCCGCATTAGTCCTGTGGCGGTCGGAAGTCCTGTGGCGGTCGGAAGTACCAATCTGGACCTCGAGGCTCCGAGTCTGCAGCTCGACCCTACTCGCGTCTTCATTCCTCCTCTAGGACCGCGGCCTGATGCGGACCTACACTGCTTTACCATCACTTATCTTTTATCAAACTGGATAATGCCAGGTAGGCAATGTTTTAAAATGTCTTACACTTTTTTCAAGTGATGCTATACTGTTGTTTCTGCTGTATTGAGTTATAGTTTACTATGGACTACGTGTTGGTGGTGTTTAGGCTTTGGCCTCTGGGTGATAGTTTTTAGCTTCAAAATGGTACCAAATATGAGGTACTTTGAATTGAAATACCCAGTAACTAATAATCTATCACAACCCGATGCAAGTTCATGTTCAGGGATTTCCTAAATAGGCCAGTGGACCAGTAAGAGTTTAAATGGCTCAACGATTGTTGTTGCTTGTTGATTGTTGCTAAAGTAAGCGACGATAGACATTTACGATACATAAATTAACATAAGTACGTATAAAAAGTTAACTATCCTATATCTGTGATTGGTACATAACTACCCTAACAGTTACATGTCTGTGGTCAGTACATATAACTATCTAGCCCCTTTCGTGACTTTCGGTTTGCAAGCCTGGGGCTTTTGTGACCGCAGTCACTTATTTTCTCATCGCGATCACCCAGCAAAACAACAACCAAGCGTGATCGCGGGGCTCTGAGTGTGTCAAAAACATATCTGATCTGAATTTCAAAGATACCCAGCGTACAATATGGGTTTAACACAGCTTCACGGTGGGGTCTGGAAGCTCGGAGTTGCTAATAAACAGTTTAAAACATTGTTAGGAAACACAAGTGGTACTCACAGCGAACTCTGGCAGCAAGATGGCGTCTTCTCCTTCTGCAACTTCTTTTGTCACATGCCTGGTGCGCCAGCAATCACTGCGCTCCCTATCGGTCCCTGTTGGTCATTACCTATAGGCCATTACAGGGTAGAATCTGCTGAGCGCGTCTCCTGTGTATTGTTGTAATGACCAACAGGGACCGATAGGGAGCGCAGTGATCGCTGGACGCACCAGCCATTTTGCCAAGGTTCGCTCTGTGAGTACACTCGTTTTATGAAAATGATTTAAAATGTTTATTAGCAACTCCGAGCTTCCAGACCCCATCGTGAAGCTGTGTTAAACCCATATTGTACGCTGGGTATATTTGAAATTCAGATCTGATATGTTTTTGACACACTCCGAGCCCCGCGATCACGCTTGGTTGTTGTTTTGCTGGGTGATCGCGATGAGAAAATAAGTGACTGCGGTCACAAAAGCCCCAGGCTTGCAAACTGAAAGTCACGAAAGGGGCTAATAACTATCCTACATGTCTGTGATCAGTATATAGAACTATCCTACATATCTGTGGTCAGTATATAATGATCCACACCTGCCTTTTTCACATCTGGAACGACGCAAAGTTATCTGCTCTTTGGTAAGTCATATTGTAACATGTCACATATCCAATGTGTTGTTTGCTTAAACCTTGACTAAACCTTCTCAGTTTGTGATTGTTCTGTTCTGTTAGAACAATCATATTTTACATTGCATCGTTTGGAGAGCTATGATGCTACCTTAGAAGAGACTCAGAGTTTAGTGTAAAAATGAAAGTAATTGATTGATAGAAAATTTTATTAACAGAATGCAGAATGGGTACAATACAGTACGGCTCAATACACACAATTGTTAAGGGGATGCAGACCAGAGAAAGACTTTCGTCTTGTTTACATCAGGGTCCCCCATTTTCAATTCATCATAACATATTATATGACACACATGACATACTACAGATAGACAATACTGCTACATCTATACATTTATGACATACCAGATTTACAAATACAGTATTGTTTGTGATACAAAAAGTCTAAAAAAGAGAGTATATACAATTGATGAAGAAACTGTACATTGGAGGTTGTTGGGTCGGCGGGGGGGGTAACTGTACATTGGATTGTCGACGAAACCTTACTTGGTCCCAAGAAGAGGGTCTTGTGTATTATTGGGTTAGGACATTTATAGTTAGGGATGCACCGATATGAAAATTTGCCACCGATACCGATTGTTCAACTAACACAATCGGCCGATACCGATATTTGTGGCAAACTTTTAATCTTTTTTAATTTTAATTTTTTTTTATGAAACTACTGTATATTTGTATGTCTCTAAATGTGTTGATGAATTGAAAATAGAGGACCCTTATGTAAAAAAGCCGAAAGTCTTTTTCTGGTCTTCATCCTCCAGTCCACTGAGCTGTACTGTATTGTACCCACTCTGCAATCTGTCAATAAAGCTATCAATCAATCAGACAAATGCATAGAAAAGCCCTTATTATAACCAAATAACAAGAAAATATATTATTTATGAAAATGTTTTAGCCCTATGCTTGACTATTATTTTAGCCATGACAACAAATAAAATAATAATAATACAATTAATAAATAAAATATTAAATAAATAGGCTACACGTCTCTCTTTTTGTGTTACAAATTGTGCTCACGGATATGAACATAGGCCTCTTTACTTACTTAAAAAAAGTAAACATCAAGAAATATGTTTATGGTATTAATTCCACCATGCCATGTAGCACTATCTCTCTCCCAGTATGGTCTGCCGGGCTGCAGCTGGATACTATTGTCTCAACCAGAGCTCTCAACCAAAGCAATGCAACGGAACAATTTTGATTGACAGTCGATTCTGCCAATTACGTCACACCGCTTGCACCCGCCTCTGCTGTTACCACCAATCGGCAAGCGCGTATTCGTTTTTTACTTCCTGGATTGATCTGCAGCGAGAGATCAACAACAAACCAACGCGCTAATAACGTTAGCTCCCCGCCGGCCACGAATAGATTACCAGCGCTCTGCAGGATGACCAAACGAGGCATAATGATTTTACTGTTTTATAATAAAACAAAGCTTTTCTATACATTTGTCTGATTGAAAACTTAACAGATTGCAGAATGGGTACAACTCAGTACGGGCTCTGAGCAACGGAAGGAACTGAGCTATGAATTGAGTAATGCTTGCTACTTGCTATGTTCGGGTAAATAATATGCTGATGTTATTGAACGTGTAACACTAACTATATAACATTAATGCCACAAAACGAATGCCTTTGTTAATCATAAGTAGTAACTTTGATGCAGTAGCTTGTGTGTGTGTGGGGGCGGCGTTGTGCAGGTCGCTTGACTGAACTTTTTATTTGTTTTGCCTTTTGACGCGACACAAATTGATGGATATTTATCGGCCACTGCCATCGGCACATTTGAGCTTATAGGCCGATTGCAGTCAACAAGGCACTTATCGGCCGATACCGATACCCGACCGATACATCGGTGCACCCTATGGTACAGCACAATAACTCAGAGACTCGTTTATAAGTCATCTGTGGGAGACGCAGAATAAAACGGTCCACAGAATGTACTGTCATTTTGTCTTGCAAGGCATCTATTGTATATAGTGATGCACGATATATCGGCCGCCGATATAATATCGGCCGATATGGCCGTTTTTTTACACATCGGTATCGGTCCGATATCAAGATAGGGCCGATATTAAAAAAAAAAAAAAAAAAAACGTTTTTTATATATTTTTTCTTTTTTTTTTTTTTTATCTTTTTTTTCTTCTTTTTACATGTTTTGGCCTTAAATAGTTTCAAAATATCAGTCATTTCTGAAAATAAGTTACAAAAGTAAAAAGAATTATGCGTTTTGGAAAATAGCTCTTTATTTGATTATCATAAAAAAGTGTTTTCTATACAGAGATATCGACATCGGTAAATATCGGTATCGGCCAGAACAGCAATATTAATATCGGTTATCGGTATCGGCCACAATTTTCACATCGGTGCATCACTAATTGTATAGCAAGGGAATAATGTCCACACGCCGACAGCAAATACATTTTCCATCTTTTACTCTCACAAACATTACAACATAGAAAGACAACACTATTTACAGAGTATCCATCACATAATTTGCACCAATCTAAAAAAAATTGTTAAAATGTCTTGATTGCTCAATCACGTGCGAAACCGATAACATTAAAACTAAAGTTACAGATGATTACATCACTGTACTGAACTCTATGGCAGTGAGAGTCGTTAGCTGGTTAACCAAACATAAGTCCACCATGGAGTACTGATACGAGTCTGCATTCCATTGCTAGGGGAACCCAAGATGGGGGCCTACGTTTTATTTCCCGTCAGCTATTGTACTGGGATTCACTATTGTTATGACCCCTGTGGGTCTAAGGGTAAAGGGCTGTAACATAACTGTTGGTTGATAGAAATGATGGACCAGGTTTGTAAACACAATGATATTTATTAATAAATGCAAAGGAAGCACATGTAGCTCAAGGGTGAGCCAAGGCCAAAACAACAAACAAACACCACTGTAACTGAGGGGTTACAAAACCCTGACTGTATTAAAGATTGTGATAGATTAAACCACTGCTAATTATTATTATTATTACTTGCCAGACAGTACAGTTATTATATGGCAGACACTCAGAATAGACGGCACGGTGACAAGGAAATATCATTTATAGTATTTATTATTATGCAGCAATGTACAGAATGGGAATTAATTAATCGCGCTTTTATGGCGAAGAATAGGATAAAGTCAGTGAGTAGCAAAGTCAGTTGGAATGAATAATTCCTAAACTGGGTATACTAGACCAAACGCCGCCTGGCGTGGGATGGCACTATAGGGGGCAAACGATGGTACCGCTGGAGACAGGGGGTATCCTCCCAGAGATGTAAGCTCTGGAGGAAGGAAGAATGTTCGGATACTCAGTCTGTTCACTTGAAGAAAAGGGGTTCTCATACGGATCCGGTCCTTATAATCCAAATGCTCAGTAGCAAGGTAATAGCTGTAATCCAAGGCTCGATAGTAATGATGATAGCCAGCCAGCTTCGGTCCTCGAAGCTAGCCCGAGGTAAGATCTTCAAGGTAGTTAAATCCAAACGACAGTGGGTATTAACGATGCTCTTCTCCACGGTAGTACGTTCCACAATCACTATAATCCAACCAATACTGGTTCTACAATATCGCCGCAGCAGGTTCCAATATGCACATGTCCAGTAGTTCTGCGACTAGGCCCTCCTCGTGTGCTGGCACTAATTACTAAGTCCACACACACTTGCTAAGGTTTTACACTAGCTACTAAACGAACGAACTGCTTGGTAATGCTACACACCGAACGAACTGCTGTAACACGATTCACACTAAATGACGACTCTTTACTTCACATTAAGCTAGGTCGAACTTGACGTTACTGCATTAGATCTGACACTTGCACTTGTTCACTTCGCACGTTAGGTTCACACACTACTGCTGCGCCTTCCACGATATATATACTTAAAGGGCTTTCTAGTGCCAAGCCTCAGCTCTCGTCTGGAATCAATGCGCCGGCACCAGGCATGTCCCAACATGTCCAGACTCGCCTTTGAACCTGACTCAGGGGCGCGGTACTTGGCGCCGAGAACGTCAAGGGCATTATCCAATGAGGAAAGCGAATATTACTATGATTCAAACGGAGGCTTAAAGGGATATAGCTTATATATATAAATAATATACAAGTTATATAAAACAATAAAACGCAGATTCTCAGTGTTAATCTGGCCCTTCACAACAACCACTATTCTCCAAATAAACCAACCTAATCTATGGTAAAATAAATGACATTATCTAAACTACCCTTACCGAACCAAAACAGGAGAAAACAATATCCAAATGAAATGGCAGCTCACCCCATCCATGCTTCCTGGAAAAGAGGAAAATAACTAGGGGTGCACCGATATATCGGTCGAGTATCGGTATCGGCCGATGAGCTCAAATGTGCCGATGGCAGTGGCCAATAAATATCCGTCAATTTGTGTCAATCTGGTCCACACGTTCAAACTTTGAAAAGTTTCAGTCAAGCGACCTGCACACACAAGCTACTGCATCAAAGTTACTTATGATTAACAAAGGCATTCGTTTTGTGGGATTAACGTTATATAGTTACACGTTCAATAGCATCATATTATTTACCCGACCATAGCAAGCATTACTCAGTCATTCATATATCTCACTCCCTTCCTTTGCTCAGAGAGCCCGTACTGAATTGTACCCATTCTGCAATCTGTTAATAAAGTTTTCAATCAGACAAATGTATAGAAAAGCTTTTATTATAACATTCGTTGCAGTAAAATCATTATGCCTCGTTTAGTACTCCTGCGGAGCGCTGGTAATCTACTCGTGGGCCGCGGGGAGCTAACGTTATTAGCTTTGTTGTTGATCTCTCGAGAAAATCAATGGCAGACTTCCCGGAAGTAAAAAACGAATAAGCGCTTGCTGATTGGTGGTAAGAACAGCAGGAGGTGGGTGCTAGCAAAATGGTTCTGTTGTACCTGACACGACACATGCATTGCAAACTCAGATTATGGAGATATTACTGGAGAACATGGAGCTTTGTTTGAGAGAGATACAGTGAGTGCTGTCTCTTAAACTCTTAAAACTCATAAACTTTTTTGTCTTTTTAGTCAAGTTAGTCTGTTGAAGATGAAAGCCAGTGGGTATTGTATGACTCAGACTTCAGCAATAATCATGAGCATTATAAAATATATAAAAAACACACATGGCATGATGGAATACCATAAATATATTTCTTGATGTTTCCTTTTTTAAGTAAGTAAAGAGGCCTATGTTCATATCGGTGAGCACAATTTGTAACACAAAAAGAGAGACGTGTAGCCTATTTATTTATTTATTCATTTTATTATTATTATTTTATTTGTTGCCATGCGTAAAATAATAGTCAAGCATAGGGCTAACACATTTTCATAAACAATAATATCATTTTTTGTTATATGGTTATAATAAAAGCTTTTCTATACATTTGTCTGATTGATTGTTTGAAAACTTTATTAACAGATTGCAGAATGGGT